>NC_051862.1:84562607-84787607 GCF_015732765.1 Culex quinquefasciatus
TCTTCGGGGTTTCGTCGATGGCCATCACGTTGGTGCATCTTACGATCTTTGTGGTTGTTAGGTTCGTTTTCTCGTCCAGTCGTTGTGTTACACCAAGCGTGTACGCGTTTCTCCTTCGTGTGGACTGGCTCACTTCAAGCAACCCTGCTTCGATGACCGTTAGGACCTCCGTGTGCAGGTCATCGAAGGCGTCGTAAAGCTCATCATGCTCGTCCCGTGAGGTTGACGGAACCATGCCAAGGATTTGCCCGTACGCCGTGTGGTACGCGTCGTACGCGGCTTCTACCTTCTTCTGGTACGTCTTCAACGCTGCCCATGTGAGCGTCGTGGCATCTCTCAAGCTGTCAAGAATAGATACGAGCTTACCTTGAGCCAGCTCACGCTGGTGGACGATCTCGCTGAACCGCTCCATCTTCTTCGCAAATGCTGCTCCGCTGGGGATCACGCAGTGCTCGTTGTTACCGGACTTGCCGCCGGTCTTCTACGATGTGGCCGCCTCCTCCGATTTCACCAGCCTCTCCGGTGGCTTCTTCGGGCAAAGCGCTTTGGCCACCGATGCTACAGTGGCAGGGCACTGAGCTCGGAACGGCTGCTGGAACCGTTCACTTTGTCACTTTGGGGTTCTTCTTCCCGCTTCACTCGTACTTTGCGCAGAACTTCCAGAACCAGTTTCCAGAACGTTCTGCGCACCTTTTCCGGAACCACTTTCGCGGAAGTCTTTTAGCGTTCACTGTCGGGACCAGTTCCCGAAAGCGTCTTCTCTCACTTTTTGAGCTTCTTCGCTTCTGGACCACTTCGCGGAAGGTTTCTGCTCCTCTTCTTTGGAGTTCACTTCAAGGACCACTTCCCGAAAGCTTCTTCCGACTCTGCCTGCTACCTCCGCTTCTTCTTCTCTGGAGTCGACGCGTCCTTACTCAGCGCCGCTCCCGGGAGTTGTTGCAGGCGCCTTAGGGCAGTTTCCGGCACAAGAGGGACACCAACGATCGGACCCAGTGTCCGAACCAAGCACGGAAAACAGCCAAGTCTGTAATCGCGGTACTTGGGGGAACTTTGTGTCCTCTTGGCCGGAACTTCACTTCACTTGAACCTTCTTTCCGGAACCTTTTTCCGGCTTCAGAAGGTTCTGGACGCATCCAAGATGGCGTCGCTTAGCACTTTTTACACTTGCTCTTCGGACGCATTCTGGTCGATTCCAAAATGGCGTCGCCTTTTTCACTCTGAGCACTTTTTTCCAGTCACCACGCTTTAGCCAAGATGGCGTCCGTTTTCACTCTTCTTCGCGGCGACTTTTTCCACGTTGTGGGCCTTGTGCCCACTTGCCGCGATAGAATCGACCCTCCGCCTTTTCTCCTCCACTTTCCCCGCAAATCCCGGCACTTCTAGTTCAATTTATCCGGGTCGTTCGGACCATGTTCGAAGCGGACTGTATTTTTACTTCAAACTTCCGGCGGACTTGGGGAACCAGCTTGGGAGGGTCGGAATTATCGCAGGCAAACAGAAAACACTAGAATTTCTTTGCACTAATTCTATTTAACTAAATTTACTTTAGCGATTAGTTTGTGTTTCCTTCCGACGATCGCGACGCGCTCGACTTGACGTCCGACCGGTTCGTCTGCTTGCGATGAACTTAAATCTTCACTTGTTCCGACGCACAGGCTCGTCCTCGTCGTCCTCTTTCGTTGCGCGCCAAAACTCCTCCACGAACATCTTCGTGCGCCGTTCGTTCTCCCTTTCTCTCTCGCTCAGGCCGTCGTCAACGGCGCGTTTTTGCCGCGCACGTCGTTTCGCGCGATCCCTTCACGGCGTCGTCGTCGACGCGCTGTTGCCAGCTCTGTCTCGCTTGCTGCCGAGCACACGTCGTTGCGCGCGTCTTTTCGCTGTTGACAACGACGCAGGCTGGGTTGCCACCTTCGTGGCAGTTGTCATCACAGCAAGCGCAGTGCTGCCAAAACCAAACCAACATTTTCTTCGAGCTGACAGGTTCAGGCTCGAACACATGGTTTTATGTTTTGCAAAAGTGGCAGCACTGTTGAATGTTTCAGGCACTTGTAGTGGATTTTTAGAACAGTTCAAAGCAAGATCACGATAATTTTGACAAAAATAATTTCTTGAACCAACTTTCATAACACCGTTAGACTGGTTACGACTTTTGACTAGTTTGACGATCTGGTATCACCGTGTGATATCAATAACTCAGAATAATCATTAAATTAGAAAAGGATTTAATCTTCTAATCATTAGATTACAAAAGTATACTCTACTCATACTGTAGAAACGCCACTGAAAAGTCAGTGGGAAATAAACCCCGGGATAAAGGATGCAATCTGCATGATGGAACCGCAGCTGGAACTACTTACATCTGGCCACCGCCATCGGCAACCGGTTACCCCTGAGCTCGTGGTCAGCCGCAACCCGTTCGCGGGGACATTTTCTTATATTAATTACAATTATGATAAAATTTATAGCTCCAGTTGCGCTGCGTTGCTTTTCTAAAAAAAATGTTTTTTTTTGTCTTTTTATTTACACCATAATTTATGGCGCTGGGAAGCGCGACTTTTCTGCGGTCGGACCTTCGTGGTTGACTCTACTGCTCTGGTCTGTTAATATAAAATGTTTAAAAATAGAAAAAAAGCAAAAAAAAAGTGATAAGCTTTTATATTTATGCGCGCAACACCACCGCCGACTGATCGCAAGTAAAACTGCGCGCCAAGTCCGGTTCTTCTGCCTACTCTGCGAGATGGCCCAGGAGCGCAACCCCGGGAAGAAGTTGACGAGGCTGTGGTTGAGTCCATGACCACTTGCAGGTAGAGTACAACGGGCGCGGACGTTTTACGCGCAAAATTTATCCACTTTAATAATTTATTTTATTTTTATTTATATTATCCTAGGCCCCAATTAACATTAATATTCAGCGTGAATGTGTGAAACACAGCCGCACGCAATCTGCTCCGGTTTGTTAAGAGTATGTGAGTCTGTCTTTGAATGAACTTAAGGTACACCACCTTGATACCATGATTTCTTGATGCAATAGATTTCTGTCCTGGAAACGTCACTTAATCATTCTTTCTAAAACTTATTTTAAATTGTTACGAAAACCATGCTGCAGTGTTGCCAAAGCATCAAACTTTGTAGTGAACTTCAAATAACAATACAATTATATTTAAAAAAAAGTTTTGGAATTCAGTTTCTTGAAATTTTGCAAAACAATGCAATAGCTGATTTTTTTTTAAATCGACAAATAATGTTAACATCTTCCTCTAGCTTATTTGTTAAATAATGGTGGATGTGGACTCAAAAGAAGGTTAATTGTATAGTATTTAGGCATTCTCATAATTTGCACAAAAAGATGGATATTTGTATTTTTTTTTGCAAAGAAATCAAACCTACTTTTCTTCAAAATTGTTTTCTGACACAATTTAAAAGTCAGGATTTTAATTTAAATATTGTGTAAAGAGTATCACACTTTATTCATCAAACAGGGTATGCTCAATCAATTTCAACCGCTTGAATCGATTATCTTTTTGAAACAAATCGTTCAACCGACAGCAGCAGTGACCAATGCCAAGTGAAGCCACCAGCCTGCCGGCAAATTGAGCATGGTGTCAATTCCTTTGCAAAAATTTTATTTTTATTTTTTTAGAGTCATCGTTTATTTGAATTTTAATTGATAAATCTAGCAAAACCATCATACAAATATTTTCTTCACAAGGTTTCTGATTTGTACAAGTCCCCACCATCAACTATCCCCCAGATGCAACATTGTATCGAACCTGCCAGCGAGAGATAAATTATCCGACTGTTGCGCGGCCCATCGACGGCGGCGATCGACCGCATAAACTGTGTCGGTCGGTTGGGTGTCCTCTCCTGGGGAAAGCAGCTCCCCCTGTCACGTTGATTGGAAGCAACGCCGATGTTAATCGGACGAGAGTGTTCCGCCGTAATTTCTTTTTTCCTGATACACTTAGCGCCCGTTTTGTCCCGTGAAACTGGTTTGGTGGTTGACGCATTGGGAAAATAATCGGAATATTTAATTTTATTGTTGATGAGAAGTGAAGAAGATTTTTGATTTTTTTTTTCCTGAAACTTGAACATTTCGAATCTTTGAAAGTTTCAGAAAAATGCGATTTTTAAATAATTTCATAAAATAATCATTGGACAAATCTTAACATTTTTTAAATTACAAATCTCATTTTTACAAATCTTTCAGAAATTACTGTTCGAATTTAATTTAGATTTTAAACTTTCGCGCAAGGCTATTAAAAACCGTCGAGAGTAGTTTACGTGGGTGGGAGCAATTGTTTTGGGATTTCTCCAAAACATTCTTCAATGTTAAAAAACAGCCAGCAAATCCAAGCATAACGGGATAGTTGTTGTTGTTGTTGTTGTTGTTGTTAAGTACTTTAGAATGTGTACTTTCTGATGCTTCCAAGCGCGAGGACCAACTTGATCACCTTAGACTAGATTTTGGAAACTTCTTATCACCTTTCATTTCGACGTCGTCGTGCTATCTTGTCGCACCCGCCATTTTGACGTTCCGAGAAAAACGCGTTTTAATGTTTGACCTTGAATATTCAAAAACGAGAGCACGCAATTTAAACAATAACAAACACGTTTTGTTTGGCTCACCATTCTGTGCATTGTCCCAAAGTTTGGTTGAAGTTGGTTGCTGGAGTCCCGAGTTATAATTACAAATGTTTACGGTAGTCTAGCTTGTACGTGCGACAAACGCATCCTGACTTTCCTGGCCTGAAATCCCTTTGGCCTTTTGTCGCACTTACATCAATTTTCATCGAGTGACAAGATAGCACGACAAGATTGAAACTACTTTCATATGTAAAGTGACAAAAATGCACGGAGTTTTTTCGGTTTTTGTTGAATATCTCAGGATTGAAATCGAATTTTGGGGATCTGTGAAGGTCAAAAGGTGAGGCATTGTGAGCTGCACAAAATGGCGTTCTTAACTCAATTTGGCCCAAAATGCACGTACGACAAGTTAGCACGATGGCGACGATTTGTGTATAAGACAGCTAAAATCGGTTGAAATGTCGGGGAGTTATGATTTTTTTAAAAACTGTGGTTTTTGCGAAAATCGACGAAAATGGAAAATCTTCGGACCACCCTAACACGGCGTAGGTCACCCTAAAGACCAAACAAAAAAATACGGGTCTTTTGTTTTTTTCCATGCTGTTTTCGTGGGGAATTTCTGTATTATAAAATGTTGAACAGTTCTCTACGGAATCGGTCTTTTTTCTTTAATTTTAATTTTTGTATTTTTTAATCTTGCTGAAACTTTTTTGGTGCCTTCGGTATGCCCAAAGAAGCCAATTTGCATCATTAGTTTGTCCATATAATTTTCCATACAAATTTGGCAGCTGTCCATACAAAAATGATATGTGAAAATTCAAAAATCTGTATCTTTTGAAGGAATTTTTTGATCGAGTTGGTGTCTTCGACAAAGTTGTAGGTATGGATATGGACTACACTGAAAAAAATGATAGACGGTAAAAACAATTTTGGTGATTTTTTATTTAACTTTTTGTCACTAAAACTTGATTTGCTAAAAAACACTATTTTTAATTTTTTTTATTTTTTGATATGTTTTAGAGGACATAAAATGCCAACTTTTCAGAAATTTCCAGAATGGGCAAAAAATCTTTGACCGAGTTATGATTTTTTGAATCAATACTGATTTTTTCAAAAAATCGAAATATCGGTCGCAAAAATTTTTCAACTTTATTTTTCGATGTAAAATCGAATTTGCAATCAAAAAGTACTTTAGTGAATTTTTGATAAAGTGCACCGTTTTCAAGTTATAGCTATTTTTAGGTAACTTTTTTGAAAATAGTCGCAGTTTTTCATTATCATTTTTGTATGGACAGCTGCCAAATTTGTATGGAAAATTATATGGACAAACTAATGATGCAAATTGGCTTCTTTGGGCATACCGAAGGCACCAAAAAAGTTTCAGCCGGATTAAAAAATACAAAAAAAAATAGAATGACCGAAAACTCAGAGAATTGCTCTGTTACTTTTCGATAGTAGTGCTGAAAAGTCCAACTTTTCACAAAAAAAATTATAGAATACAATATATTTAACAATATATCTTTGTGTTACTACGCCACTTGGGGAAAATAGAGAATACAGTCTGAATAGGTAAGCAGATTTTAGAGCAATATATTTGGAAATTTGCGTAGGGTAGAGTAGTCATTAATGAGACATGGGAAAAGTAAATTATGGACAAAAATAACTTTTTCGCTCGTAGGCTGCCACTGACACCAAAACTAACTTTTCTTCAAATTTTTTTCGACGTTCCGTTGGGAATGAGTTGGGCTACAATGTCCTTTCATTAGGTTTGACCAAACTTAGGAATATATCCAGGCTGTCTCATTGTTCCCCACTCTTTTCAGCCCATGGGTAACAATGAGACACTTTGATTTTTGATTTGAACTTTTCAAAATCTATGAAAATGTTTCAAAACATGAATTGAATGTTATTTTTGGCATATTCATTGAGTTTTAACTCTATTTAACCAAAAATATAACGCAATTTAGTATAAATAAATGGTTTTGACAAAATTGAAATACTTTTTAGGATAACTTTTGTTAATTTAAGTTTCAAGTTGACAAAATTGCTTTAAAATGTTCAAGACAAGTTACCTGCAATGGAACAATGCAAAAACATGATGTTTCATTAGAAAAGTATTGATTTTCATAGAGTGTCTAATTGTTCCCCAGCTGTCTCATTGTTCCTGCCAAGTGCGTCTACAATGAGACAGTTGGAAAACTCGGGCTGTAGACGCCAGATCAATCTCATATTTTAGTCATTGTTAGAACATATTAAATGAAAGAAAATACAACAAATACTCATTGAAATATGCTGATGAAAAAATACATAAATCGCAGAAAGTTGAAAACCAAAAGTGTCTCATTGATGACTACCCTACCCTACTAATGGTTTTGTTCTCTTGGTTTAAATCGTGAATTCCCGGGACAAATTATAAAAAATCCCGGTATTCGGGAATTCCCGGTTTTGTAAAAATTTTGGGAATTTTGTCCTGGAAATTCCCGGGGTGGATGAACTGTTCATTTCTAATGAAAGAATTTATGGTCAGATTACGCCTCAAATTCTTTCTTGTCATTATTAACGATTACAGAACTTTTAAGAACTCCCCAAATGAAAAAAAAAACTAGATAAGCTATGACAGGAGGTGGTTAAACAAGCCTAATAGGGGGAGAGGGGGTAATATGCACCCCCTAAGGGGAAACTGTGATTTCTTAACAATTACAGCATTACTGTGGAAGAATGTTGTTCGATGTTCTAAAACAACTATTATTCTTCTTCATCCATGTAAAAAAATTCTTTCAAAATCTCATAATTGTTCGAAAATATCAAATTTCTAAAAACATTTTTGATTCATTTCAAACAACCTTGCGGGGCAATATGCACCGCAACATTGGGGCAAAATGCACTACAACAACGGGGCAAAATGCACCGGGTAAAACCAGTTTTCACTAGTCACCACTAGATCACACCGCTGTTTTTACAAAGGAGCTTCACAGCTGTGCATTTTGCCCCGACCACGATTTTTGCAGAAAATTTAATAAAAAATGCATTTTTTTGATGTTTTTGGACTTATCTATCTACAGAATAATAAAGATTAGGGCAAAAACTATTTACCTCAACACTTACAATAACAATAAATGCTTTTTATATTGTCAAAAAATCATAATGAAAGTTCAATGAAAGTTAGATGAAAACACAACATTTTAAAGTTTCGCAAATAACTTAACCTGTTTTTATACCACGATGCTCAAATTTTCCCAGCATGGTTTAGCAATGTTAAGCTTCCAATTTTTTTAATTTTTTCCCCGGAAAATTCTTCCAAATACCGAGTAAAGCAGGGGGTACATATTACCCCTCTCCCCCTACTATCAAAAACAAACATAAACTAAACATGATAAATGCAAAAAATACTAAAAATGAAACAAGAAAAACTAAAAACAAGAGAAGTAATGTTTTTCGTAGAACAAAATGACCTAGGAGGAACACAGGAAAACACAGGAAAAATAAAATTTATAGGAAAACATTTGGTCAGTAGAGGATTATTTTTTTTAGTAACCAAATGCATTTCTTCAATACAGGAGAAAATCATGACGTCAGAAATGAACTCAAATCACTCAAAGTTCATTTTGTGAGTGACTTTAACAGCTTGGCCTAGTTTGACAGCTACATTGTCCGCAGTTTTCTGTGGGAGAGAAAAGGAGGCGAATACTTTATGAAAATCATACCTGTCAAAATTCCTAGCCTCAAAATTTTGTCTCGAGTTGCTTTTCTCCTCTTATAGGTATGTACTTTATCGAAGCATTCTTGGATCCAATTTTTTTAATCACTTTGAATCAGTTTAGGGGCCATACTTAATATTAAAAGTCAAAAATATGGCATAGAAAAAAATTGTGATCCGTTTATCCGAAGATTCGACTATACGAAGTGATTTTTTTCCAAGATGAAAAATGATTCCCGATACAGATTTCTGTATCTTTTATTTGTATTTTGGATCTTGTAGAATACTAGAATATAGGATTATATTGAAATTCTTTCCAGACATTAAAATCAATTTGTTCCTGTTAAATCTTTGACATTTTCAATACAAATTCTTTTAACCAGGATTATCAGAATACGCCACTACCGGATTTTCATTTTATTTTAGAATTCCTACTCTTACAAATTTTTGAAACTAATCCGAGTAGTTCAAATAGTTTTTGCCTTCCTCACTGAGGTAAGGCTATAATCCTGCTCTAAAAATGAACTTTCTATTAAAAGCTCCTAGACCCACCTTCATGTATACATATCTACTCAGAATCGAAAACTGAACAAATGTCTGTGTGTGTGTATGTGTGTGTATGTATGTATGTGACCAAAATTGTCACTGAGTTTTCTCAGCACTGGCTGAACCGATTCTGATCGAACCAGTTGCATTCGACTTGGTTTAGGGTCCCATACATCGCTATTGAATTGTTTGAAGTTTCGATAAGTAGTTCAAAAGTTATGCATAAAAATGTGTTTTCACAAATACCCGGATCTCAATTATATGCATGTAAACGATGTCCGGATCCATCATCCGACCCATCGTTGATTAGGTAATTGAAAGGCCTTTCCAATGAGTCCAAGACATTGAAGATCTGGCAACCCTGTCTCGAGTTATGACCACTTAAGTGATATTTATGTACTTTTTTGAAGCCGGATCTCACTTAAATGTATGTAAACTATGTCCGGATCCATCATCCGACCCATCATTGGTAAGATAATTGAAAGGCCTTTCCAATGAGTCTAAAACATTGAAGATCTGGCAACCCTGTCTCGAGTTATGATCACTTAAGTGATATTTATGTACTTTTTTGAAGCCGGATCTCACTTAAATGTATGTAAACTATGTCCGGATCCATCATCCGACCCATCGTTGGTTAGGTAATTGAAAGGCCTTTCCAATGAGTCCAAAACAGTGAAGATCTGGCAACCCTGTCTCGAGTTATGACCACTTAAGTGATATTTATGTACTTTTTTGAAGCCGGATCTCACTTAAATGTATGTAAACTATGTCCGGATCCATCATCCGACCCATCGTTGGTTAGGTAATTGAAAGGCCTTTCCAATGAGTCCAAAACATTGAAGATCTGGCAACCCTGCCTCGAGTTATGACCACTTAAGTGATATTTATGTACTTTTTTGAAGCCGGATCTCACTTAAATGTATGTAAACTATGTCCGGATCCATCATCCGACCCATCGTTGGTTAGGTAATTGAAAGGCCTTTCCAATGAGTCCAAAACATTGAAGATTTGGGAACCCTGTCTCGAGTTATGACCACTTAAGTGATATTTATGTACTTTTTTGAAGCCGGATCTCACTTAAATGTATGTAAACTATGTCCGGATCCATCATCCAACCCATCGTTGGTTAGGTAATTGAAAGGCCTTTCCAATGAGTCAAAAAAATTGAAGTTCTGGGAACCCTGTCTCGAGTTATGACCACTTAAGTGATATTTATGTACTTTTTTGAAGCCGGATCTCACTTAAATGTATGTAAACTATGTCCGGATCCATCATCCGACCCATCGTTGGTTAGGTAATTAAAAGGCCTTTCCAATGAGTCCAAAACAGTGAAGATCTGGCAACCCTGTCTCGAGTTATGACCACTTAAGTGATATTTATGTACTTTTTTGAAGCCGGATCTCACTTGAATGTATGTAAACTATGTCCGGATCCATCATCCGACCCATCGTTGGTTAGGTAATTGAAAGTCCTTTCCAATGAGTCCAAAACATTGAAGTTCTGGCAACCCTGCCTCGAGTTATGACCACTTAAGTGATATTTATGTACTTTTTTGAAGCCGGATCTCACTTAAATGTATGTAAACTATGTCCGGATCCATCATCCGACCCATCGTTGGTTAGGTAATTGAAAGGCCTTTCCAATGAGTCCAAAACATTGAAGTTCTGGCAACCCTGCCTCGATTTATGACCACTTAAGTGATATTTATGTACTTTTTTGAAGCCGGATCTCACTTAAATGTATGTAAACTATGTCCGGATCCATCATCCGACCCATCGTTGGTTAGGTAATTGAAAGGCCTTTCCAATGAGTCCAAAACATTGAAGATTTGGGAACCCTGCCTCGAGTTATGACCACTTAAGTGATATTTATGTACTTTTTTGAAGCCGGATCTCACTTAAATGTATGTAAACTATGTCCGGATCCATCATCCAACCCATCGTTGGTTAGGTAATTGAAAGGCCTTTCCAATGAGTCAAAAAAATTGAAGTTCTGGGAACCCTGTCTCGAGTTATGACCACTTAAGTGATATTTATGTACTTTTTTGAAGCCGGATCTCACTTAAATGTATGTAAACTATGTCCGGATCCATCATCCGACCCATCGTTGGTTAGGTAATTAAAAGGACTTTCCAATGAGTCCAAAACATTGAAGATCTGGCAACCCTGTCTCGAGTTATGACCACTTAAGTGATATTTATGTACTTTTTTGAAGCCGAATCTCACTTAAATGTATGTAAACTATGTCTGGATCCATCATCCGACCCATCGTTGGTTAGGTAATTGAAAGGCCTTTCCAAAGAGTTCAAAACATTGAATATCTGGCAACCCTGTCTCGAGTTATGACCACTTAAGTGATATTTATGTGCTTTTTTGAAGCCGGATCTCACTTAAATGTATGTAAACTATGTCCGGATCCATCATCCGACCCATCGTTGGTTAGGTAATTGAAAGAACTTTCCAATGAGTCCAAAACATTGAAGATCTGGCCACCCTGTCTCGAGTTATGACCACATAAGTTATACACTGTGTTCTTTTTTACTGGATCTAAAAAAATGATGAAACCACTCATATACCCATTTTTGGTAAAAAGTGAGGAAGGCATCAACCACATAGGTGGATTAAGTTAGTTTTTTTAATCTGTTTGATATTAGAATTTAACTAGATATGGACAACCTTTGAAATGCTTAATTCATACAATAGTGGCAAAAAATAATCGATTCCATGAAAAAAACTGCAAAATATGTAACGATTTCTGGTTTGTGTAATCTTTAAAACCATACAAATCCACCATACGTTCCAAACCTTAAAATAAACTTCAATTTAAACACAGAGCTCGAATGCTATTTTTTACCAAATGACACTATCAATGGCCAACACGTGGCCCATCAACCTTGTCGGGTGCGAACCTAGCCACCCCACCGGAGCTCTGCGCCGTAATCACCATTCCCGGCGTCGGCTCACTTAATCGGCGTCGTTAGTGGTTAGATAAATTTAATTAGGAACTACTGTTATCATCCAGTTATCTCTACCCCACAGGGAGCGATATACAGGGTGAGTGAGGGTCTAGTGCCCTCCACACGTAACGATACAGTTTGGACGGTGCAAATTTGGCTGAAAATATCTGCCAACCCCCCTGCCAGGAATCCCGTTGACGACGACGACCAACCCGCGTGTCAGTGTCAATCAGGGTTAAGCTTCCGCGTAGTAGACTCGAGGTCTGGCTGGAGCGCTAGGCGTTCATATGGGACGCGTGTGTGACACATTTCCCTCCCCCTCAATTATACCGTTGAAAGCTCCGGCCGCGCGAGTTCGCTAATTAAGAGACATTGGCTGCTCCTCCTCCAGGTCGCTATCTCTGCACTGAACTGTAATTGGAATCGATTGAACCATAGATCGGCGCAGTTGAAGTCGCTGATTGATTTATTGATTTTCAATTGGCGCCAATATCGCCTTGCCTTGCGCGCGGTTCAATTCCAGTTAAAGTGAGCTGTTGATATTGTTGATTGATGCGAATCGCATATCTCAGTCAATTTGTTTAATTTTGTTTGTCTACTTTCATTTATAGATGTGCGCTTATGACTAATAGAGTTTTCTCTCTCTCTCTTCTTTTTTCAGGTGAGAAATTGTTGTTTTGGGATTCACTGTAAGTACGGCTACAGCAACAACACGCGAATGCAACAATTCAAATCAAATTTGATCAACAGAGGCAGCACTTGTTGCAACCTAGTTATTGATATTCATATTTTGAGCAGCGGAACATCATGAATCCCTCGTCTCCACTTTTGCATATGAATCTATTAGTTTTATGTTTTGTTGACGTTCCACGTCAAAGTCTTGCCACCCAACTGGCTGCTCTCACGTATGCTGATTTATGCTAATAACAGCGCATCATAGATGTGATGTCGAGCGCCCCCCCTCTGGTTTTCGAATAGTTGCAAAGCTGAGACTAACTTTTCGGTTCGCACTATAAATTATCATCTGAATTTTGAGGCAGCTGGTTTACCGGTTTGTGTTCGCTTTGTTAGCTAAATATAGATTTCAAGTTTACCATTTGCGGACCGCTCGGAGGTTCCAGTTTTCGGTGGGTGTTTTCATGGTTGGAAAACTATTTTTGTAGCGATAATAAATCAAATAAAGTTTGCATAGAACATGTTTTCGTTGCGCATGTAACTTGGTGATACCTTCTGATGTTGCTATCATTATTCTAAATGATATGTAATTAAAGGATTGTTCGGGCACTTTTCTAAGTTATATGTTTTTGATGTCTTTTATACTAAAGAAATGTGTTGATGAGAGTTCTACCCTGTGAGAATTCTTATTCATTTAATGTTTATTTTCAACTATTTTTCAATTGCATTCTAAACCAGTTGAAAAGATGTAACTCAAATCTTTTCACAAAAGCAAATTAGCACTGTATTTTCCTCGGGTAAGTTTGAAAACATAGATTATATTTAGAACTGATGCTCATGTTCAGATTCTACAAATCTGATTTAAAAAAAAAAGTTTTTTTTAAGGTAGATGCAAATAGCAAAAATAAATAGTAATTGGAATGATAAACTTACAAAATGTCTTAAGTAAAATTAAAATTCGACAAAATTCTAGTAAAAACATTAATTTTGATTTATTTTTCTCATCGAGATTCTTATAACTCAAATTTAAAAAATTATTAAAGCTGTGTTTGACACTGCGTAATAAACTCAAGCTACTGGGCTTTGGTTTTTGGTGGCGTTTTGTTTAATTTTTATATAAATATGTAATGAAATGCCAGTTTTCCCTTCAAAAATGCGTATTGTTCAATAGAGCAACTCTCTACAAAATCGGCCAATTTCGATCATTTTAATTTTTTGTATTTTTTGATTTGGCTCATCTATGACCAAAGAAGCTTTTTGTGTCATTGGTTCACCCATACAAGTCTCCGTACAATTTTGGCTGCTGTCCATACAAAAATGGTACGTAAATATTCAAACAACCGTAACTTTTGAGTGAATTTTCTGATCAATTTGGTGTCTTCGGCAAAGTTGTAGGTATTGTTGAGGACTATTGAGAAAAATAGGGACATACACGGGGTAAAAAAAATGCAGATTTTTTAATCAACTTTTTTCCACAAAAACTCAATTTCCCAAAATACGTATTTTTTGCGCACGCAAAAGGATCAGATTGTAGATTTGTATCAGTTCACTTAGATCTAGTACCACAGAATAATTCAAAGCATCTTCAAATGAGTTCTTGACATTGTTATAGAATTTCCCGCTAGAACTACTAGCTTTGGTCACAAGAATATTCTCTAGAAGTGGCCATTGCTCCGCGAGACACAGTACAGAACAGAACCGCCATGTTCTGAAATATAGCTCAAGATGTAGAAAGCTACAGTTTTCTTGTCTAATTATCGTCTAGTACAGTTTAATAAACCTACAAAAACCAGGAGCAATAAAGTTTCTGTTTGCAATTACAATGCATTAGTTAAACCCGCGAGTTTCAGTTCTGTCCAGATCCGAGTATGCCACGAACGAAGCAACAGACGCACTTATGTGCGTTTGATATGTTTTAGGGGACAAAAACCCGCAACTTTTGAGCCACAGAGAAACATAGTCAAAAAATCTGTCGTTGAGTTATGAATTTTTGAAAAAGTAGTGATTTTTGGAAAAATCAAATTTTCATGCAAAAACAAATTTGACGTTTTTTAAATGTAAAATTGAATTTCCAATCGAAAAGTACTTTACAGATTTTTTGATAAAGGGCTCTGTTTGCAAGATATAGCCACATAGCCACATTTGCAGTTTTTCGAGTTTAAAAAATAGTGACCTTGAGCGACCATTTCTAAAAATATTTTTTTTTGAAGTTCAGAAAATTTTCTATCAAATTGTCTAAGAGATATTGAAGATTGAACCTCGGGTTGCTGAGATACAGCCGCTTTAAAAAAAAGAAACAAAGAAATGAAAGAAATTTTTAATGTTAAAAAGGCTTGTAAAATTGATTGGAATACCGTCATCAGGGGTGACAATGGGTCTGGGGGTGAGATTGGGTCACACAAAACTTATCCCCCAGACCCAATGTCATCCTTTAATCCTTTTAATCCGTTTTGGAATGTCAGGATCGATTTTTTTTTAAATTTCGCCTTTTAATAACGAAAATTTTGGTATCTAATTATTAGGGCTAGTGATTTTACGTGGCGTTGTGTTGTCATCACTTTCTCTCTCTAGCAAGCTCTCATAACAAAAAGAGGGACGGGTTGCTGAGACCGCGTAAAATCAATAGCCCTACTAATTATGTAGAGGTCATTGCTTAAATTTCAAGCTTATCGCAGCTTTAGTGAAAAAGTATTTTTTGATTTTTAAAAAAAAAAGTGGTTTTTGCAAAAATCGACGAAAATTGCAATTTTTCGAACCACCTTAACACGGCGTAGGTCACCCTAATGGCCAAAAAAAAAAACTACGGGTCTAATTATTTCGGCCAGGGAACCCCCAGAATTTATTTTAACCCGATAGGAAAACTTTGTTTTCGAATCATGCTGTTTTCATGGGGAACTGCTCTGCCCATGTTCGCATAAATGTCCCATATGCAAAAACAGCAAGCTGAGAAAAACGCATTTGAAGTTTGTCCCACACATAAGGCTACGTGTGAAATTTTCACAAAAAAGCTGGATTTCCTCCTGATTTCTAGGACAAAGTACTGGATATTATAGGCTTTTCTGAAAGATCACACGATTTAAAACAAAACTGCATCAATAACTCAAAAACGATGAAAATGCATATGAGCAACTCTCTACGAAATCGGCCAATTTCGGCCATTTTAATTTTTTGTATTTTTTGATTTGACTTAAACTTTGTGGGGGCCTTCCGTATGACCAAATAAGCTATTTTGCGTCATTGGTTCACCCATACAAGTCTCCATACAATTTTGGCTGCTGTCCATACAAAAACGGTATGTAAATATTCAAACAGCTGTAACTTTTGAGTGAATTTTCTGATCAATTTGGTGTCTTCGGCAAAGTTGTAGGTATTGTTGAGAACTTTTGAGAAAAAAATAGGTACACGGAAAAAAAATTGCAGATTTTTTTTATCATTTTTTTTTCACTAAAACTCAATTTCCCAAAATACGTATTTTTTTATTTTCGAGATTTTTTGATATGTTTTAGGGGACAAAAATCTACAACTTTTGAGCCATAGAGAAACATGGTCAAAAAATCTGCCGCTGAATTATAATTTTTTGATATAGTGATTTTTGATATTTTTTATAATAGTGTTTTTTGGAAAAAATCGAAGTTTCATGCAAAAACAAGTTTGACATTATTTTTTAATGCAAAATTGAATTTGCAATCGATAAGTACTTGATAGATTTTTTGATAAAGGGCTCCGTTTTCAAGATATAGCCACCGAAAGTTTGATTTTAGCGAAATATTTGCAGTTTTTCAATTTTTAAAAATAGTGACCATAAGTGTTTTTTTTTCCGTGTACCTATTTTTTCTCAAAAGTCCTCAACAATACCTACAACTTTGCCGAAGACACCAAATTGATCAGAAAATTCACTCAAAAGTTACAGCTGTTTGAATATTTACATACCATTTTTGTATGGACAGCAGCCAAAATTGTATGGAGACTTGTATGGGTGAACCAATGACGCGAAATAGCTTATTTGGTCATAGGGAAGGCCCCCACAAAGTTTGAGCCAAATCAAAAAATACAAAAAAAAACCATTTCCGGTTTTGGTAGAGAATTGCTCATATGGGACATTTATGCGATCAGGGGCAGTGCTGTAGCTTTGCAGAATGTCCCTAACTGTTCACAAGAGGTGATAACGTCATGATTCGAAATCCGGACACTTAGTACCATATTATTTTTGTTATAGCTGGCAAAAAATCATGTAATAAGTTGGAAATGTAGAAATATCATCAGGATTTAGTATAAACAGTCAGTTTTAAGAGAATGCATGCAAAATATGACTTTTCTAACAATTTTTCATCAGAATTTGAAAATTAAAATGACTTGTTGTGCTTCGAATCCCGGACACTGTTAAAAGCTGATTCGAAATCCGGACACTTTTGCTTCGAATTCCGGACACTCGATTTTGCTTATGAATCGCACAAATTTGGACTGAAATGTTAGTGAATGGCATTCTTTAGGTCTTAAATAAGCTGTTAACATTAAAACAATCGATAGTTTATATAAAAATTTGCCTGAATTTAAGGAAATCAAAAACGTAAATTTCTGCTTTGTCTTCCCGGTGCTTCGGACGCCTATGAAATATTTCCGTTGAAATGTTTCGTATTTTTGGTAAACTCATAATTTTATTTTATTTAATTGTTTTGGCATTAACTACAGCGTTCAAACAAACTTTAAATGAAAGTTGATGTTAGAATTCATCTAATAACACAGTTTTGACATTCATAATGCGAACTTATTTCCAAACAATTGATAAAACAAGTTGAAGTGTCCGGGTTTCGAAGCGTCCGGGAATTCGAATCATGACGTTATGAGTGACGCATGGTCATTCTGAAAACAAAAACCAGTCCCGTTATCGAATTAATACGCCAAACCAAACAAAGTTGAGTCGCTTATGAATAAATCAAATGAAGCACAATCCATTCAGACAAAACGAGGCAGAAGAAACACAAAACTGCTTGAACCTTGTACCCTCGCTTGACCGGCATCATCATCCATCACACACAGCGCATCGCACCGCGTTCGATCTTCCTCAACCCGAATCGAATTAGTGTCAAGCACTGCTCCAGCTCGGACTCCCCACCCCCGACGTCAATTTGGCCGTACGCAACCTCAAAAATGTATGTCTTTAACCAAACGCGTGTGAACAACACACAATAAGTAAATAAATATCAGTTCAGTTCAGGTTCTAAAAATAGCCTCATCCTCATCTTCTGCAAGAGAAAGAAGGAGAAGATCGCTACAATAACGGCCCGATTGAGTGAGCGAGTGAGTGAGTGAGTGGCTGAACCGGTTCAAGTGTAGACCCAGACAGGCAGTATTGTATGGGGAGATGAATTCTTTGCGAAATCGACATTTCTATCAAAATTTATTGGTTTCATTGATCAATTTGATGTTTTAATGTTCAGAATAGGTAGTTAGATTTTAAGATTATTTACCAAAAACTTCAGCTTAGTTTGTTGAAATGAAATATTTTAATGACAATCGATCTGAGCAATTCTCTACCAAAACCGGAAATGGATTTTAATTGTATTTTTTTATATGACTCAAACTTTGTGGGGACCTTTCCTATGACCAAATAAGCTATTTTGCGTCATTGGTTCACCCATACAAGTCTCCATACAATTTTGGCTGCTGTCCATACAAAAATGGTATGTAAATATTCAAACAGCTGTAACTTTTGAGTTAATTTTCTGATCAATTTGGTGTCTTCGGCAAAGTTGTAGGTATTGTTGAGGACACGGAATAAAATTTGCAGAATTTTTAATCGACTTTTTTCAGTAAAACTCAATTTCCCAAAATAAGTATTTTTTAATTTTCGAGATTTTTTGACATGTTTTTCGTTTTTTAAAAATAGTAACAATGAGTGAATATTTTTTTCGAAAAAATCGGAAATTTCACGAATGTTTCATGTATTAACATTGAAAATCGGACCATTAGCTGCTGAGATATCGTCATTAGAAAATGGTGGGTTGTTTTGGTGAGATTTAAAAAAAATCAATTTTCGTGTTTCTTATTCTTAAAGCGGTTCTATCACAGCAACCCGAGGTTCAATCTAAAATGTCTCTTAGACATTTGTTTAGCAAATTTTATGAACTTTGGTCACTTATAGTCACTATTTTTAAAAATCGAAAAACTGAAAAAATTTCGCTAAAATCAAACTTTTGGTGGTTATATCTTGAAAGCGGAACCCTTTATCAAAAAATCTGTAAAGTACTTTTCAATTGCAAATTCAATTTTGCATTAAATAATAATGTCAAACTTGTTTTTGCATAAAACTTCGAATTTCCAAAAAATCACTATTTTAAAAAAAAAAATCATAACTCGGCGGCAGATTTTTTGACCATGTTTCTCTATGGCTCAAAAGTTGCGGATTTTTGTGCCCTGAAACATATGAGCAATTCTCTACGAAATCGGTCTTTTTTCTTCAATTTTAATTTTTGTATTTTTTAATCCGGCTGAAACTTTTTTGGTGCCTTCGGTATGCCCAAAGAAGCCATTTTGCATCATTAGTTTGTCCATATAATTTTCCATACAAATTCGGCGGCTGTCCATACAAAAATGATGTATGAAAATTCAAAATCTGTATCTTTTGAAGGAATTTTTGATCGATTTGGTGTCTTCGGCAAAGTTGTAGGTATGGATACGGACTACACTGGAAAAAATAATACGGTAAAAAAATTTGGTGATTTTTTATTTAACTTTTATCACTAAAACTTGATTTACAAAAAACACTATTTTTTTTTTTTTTTTTGATATGTTTTAGAAGACATAAAATGCCAACTTTTCAGAAATTTCCAGGTTGTGCAAAAATCACTGACCGAGTTATGAATTTTTAATCAATACTGATTTTTCAAAAATCGAAATTTTGGTCGTAAAATTTTTCAACTTCATTTTTCGATGTAAAATCAAATTTGCAATCAAAAAGTACTTTACTAAAATTTTGATAAAGTGCACCTTTTTCAAGTTATAGCCATATTTAAGTGACTTTTTTGAAAATAGTCGCAGTTTTTCATTTTTTTAAATTAGTGCACATGTTTGCCCAGTTTTGAAAAAAATATTTTTGAAAAGCTGAGAAAATTCTCTATATTTTGCTTATTCGGACTATGTTGATACGACCTTTAGTTGCTGAGATATTGCAATGCAAAGGTTTAAAAACAGGAAAATTGATGTTTTCTAAGTTTCACCCAAACAACCCACCATTTTCTATCGTCAATATCTCAGCAACTAATGGTCCGATTTTCAATGTTAATATATGAAACAATTGTGAAATTTTCCGATCTTTTCGAAAAAAATATTTTTGGAATTTTCAAATCAAGACAAACATTTTAAAAGGGCGTAATATTGAATGTTTGGCCTTTGTGAAATGTTAGATATAGAGAATTTTCTCAGCTTTTCAAAAATATTTTTTTCAAAACTGGGCAAACATGTGCACTAATTTAAAAAAATGAAAAACTGCGACTATTTTCAAAAAAGACACTTAAATATGGCTATAACTTGAAAACGGTGCACTTTATCAAAATTTCAGTAAAGTACTTTTTGATTGCAAATTTGATTTTACATTGAAAAATGAAGTTGAAAAATTTTTACGACCAAAATTTCGATTTTTTGAAAAATCAGTATTGATTAAAAATTCATAACTCGGTCAGTGATTTTTGCACAACCTGAAATTTCTGAAAAGTTGGCATTTTATGTCCTCTAAAACATATCAAAAAATAAAAAAAAAAATAAAAATAGTGTTTTTTGCAAATCAAATTTTAGTGATAAAAAGTTAAAAAAAAATCACCAATTTTTTTTTACCGTGTATTATTTTTTCCAGTGTAGTCCGTATCCATACCTACAACTTTGCCGAAGACACCAAATCGATCAAAAAATTCCTTCAAAAGATACAGATTTTTGAATTTTCATACATCATTTTTGTATGGACAGCTGCCGAATTTGTATGGAAAATTATATGGACAAACTAATGATGCAAAATGGCTTCTTTGGGCATACCGAAGGCACCAAAAAAGTTTCAGTCGGATTAAAAAATACAAAAAAAAATCGAATGACCGAAATCCTAGAGAACTGCTCATATCAAAAAATCTCGAGAATCAAAAAAATATGTATTTTGGGAAATTGAGTTTTAGTGAAAAAAAAGTCGATTAAAAAATCTGCAAAAAAAAATTCCGTGTACCTATTTTTTCTCAAAAGTCCTCAACAATACCTAAAACTTTGCCGAAGACACCAAATTGATCAGAAAATTAATTCAAAAGTTACAGATATTCGACTATTTACGTACCTTTTTTGTATGGACAGCTGTCAAAATTGTATGGAGACTTGTATGGGTGAACCAATGACACAAAATAGCCTCTTTGGTCATAGAGAAGGACCCCATAAAGTTTGAGTCAAATTAAAAAAAAAAACACAAAAAATAAAAATGGTCAAAATCGGCCGATTTCGTAGAGAGTTGCTCATCTTTAACACATTATAGAATATTTAACACATTATAGAATATTTAATTTAATGTTATCATCTTCAAAAAATAAGAAGGAAAAGAATTCTTTAATTTTTCAAAATAATTTATTCTAGTTTCTGTAATATGTGTGGGAATTTTTCAATTCTCTCAAACATGATTAAAAGGTTGAATTCTATCAATTTTCAAACAGTTTAAAAAATAAATATCGTGATTCATTTTTTTTGTTTTTGAATCCTTAAACGTAGAGTTTTTTTTATAAATGCTAATTTTAGATTTTTTATTCTTATAAACATATTTTTAGAACTTTTTTGTTCTTGTTTCTAGTTCATTTTTGCATCAGATTTTTTGTGTCTTTTTCCATTCTTTGAACGTAAATAGAATAGTTGTTTGTATAGATTTTTGTGGTTTTTTAATTCAATTTGTGAATTTTTATCTTTTTACAATCGAGAATAGTCCTTTCAAAAAATATATGAGCAAAAGTCTGAATTATAACATACTTGAAGAGTTGTTTGTTCTTTAAAATTAATGTATTCTTGTTTTTTATGTTTATGCAAGAAATTATGATGATATGATTCAAGCATGAACATTAGGGTGGGTACGTTTTTCGAAAAGTTCTCGGATCAAGTTTTAGTATGGTTCCCCGTGGTAGCTGCCTGACGTATGGCGTCGCGGTGTTCATCAAGCTTTCATAGCATGCTAAGGAAAATTTGATGCTTTTTGAGGGAAAACCGTTGATTCCGGAGACATTGTATTGTTTGCCGATGCGCCAGGTCTAGGGATGACGAATCCATATGCTCTCTTCGGGAAAAGTGTTCTCCAGACCATTTCCCATAGGCCTGACCATACCAGAAGTTGGCGCGTGATTTTCCCAGACCTGTAGGAGCGTTTGAACAAAAAGTTCCAATTTCCCATAATAATTCCCATGTAAACTTTAACCCTGATGCGCGCAGCCAGTTTACAACCAAATGAGCTGATATTTGGCATGAAAGTCCCTATGGGCATACCCTACTAACGGAACCATACTAAAACTTGATCTGAGAACTTTTTGAAAAACGTACCCACCCTAATGAACATTTATTTAAATTGTTTTTTTTTAGGTTTTATTTGATTGAAAAATATATTTTTTTCAATACGCATTTTCTTTTACACTTTTTGGTGCGTTTTTGGATGAATCTTCAAAAAGGTTCAAATAAACAGAAATAATCAAATTACTGATGTAATTTTTTTCATTCTTGCAAATCGATTTTTTCTTGACTCAGTTTTTATGTTTTTTTTTCATTTAAGAATACAGTTCTAAAATAATGTATTAGAAAGAATCTGAACCAAAACGCTGTTTTAAGAATTGGTGTTTTTTTTTCTCTAAATAATTTTTGCTTGTTTTGTAATATTTTTGACAGTTTTTCATTGTATCAAAGATTAAATTCGGGACGAGACTTTCTGCGTCGAATTTTATGAAATTTTTATTAAACTTTAAACTTTTCGCAGAGAACCACCAACCGCATTGTGCGTCCAAAACTTTATCAAACGTTGGACCAAGGCGGGGTAGGAACCGCTCAAAAGTTCTGCCGGGCCGCCGCGTGCCTCGGGGCCTGGTCAATACGTCTTCGTGGCAGCAGCCGAGACTTAACTCTGGTTAACCATCAAACGGCCCCAAGTCAAACGGTTCTCGACTGACTTAAGCCGGCCCAAGTTAAAAAAGAGCGAAAAGAAGAACAAGAAGGCAAAAGTAGATAATTTATTATAAGTGAGTCTATTTTTAGAACCGTGCTATCGTATAAATAACTGGCCTTGGCCGGGGCACGCGGAGGAATGTCCGGAGGTTGGATTGGGTTCGGTTCAAAGATAAGTGGAAGGGGGGGTGTGGGGCCACCACATATGCTAGAGAGAGAAAGAGGGAGAGAGAGCGCGTGCGGTGAGGTGCATGCATAAATGTAAGTCGTCTGTGTGTGTCACTTTCGAGAGTTTATTCATTTCTACATTCTTGTCCATTCCGCGGCGCGACCGTGTGTGTGTGTGTGTGTGTGTGTCCCGGCGTGCATTTCCAGCAGGGTGCCGCCGTGCCATGCATTTTGTGGTCACCCGATGCCGCGGCGGCAAGAAATTCTGTGCTTGAGAACGCTCGCTGGAGTGTCGTTGCTGTTGTCGTAGACTAGGGTGGTTCCAAGGTTGGTAACGTGGTACTCATATTTTAATATAGGAAAAAAATCAAAGTACACGTGTTTCTGAGGACCCCAAATTTCATTTATCAAAGGCACATGCAGATTTTTTTTGGTGCTAAAATTCGGATAATTCGAGTCTTGAATGTTTTATTTAATTGTACTTATTTACTACAGTGAACATGGTGTATATTTTTTTATTATTATTTTAAGCTGACAAATCGGCCCACGGTGAATTCAAGTACGCATAAAAAGACTCCAAATTACACATTTTGTTAATATTTGAACAGCAAAGT
The DNA here is from genome assembly GCF_015732765.1 of Culex quinquefasciatus. NCBI lineage: Eukaryota > Metazoa > Arthropoda > Insecta > Diptera > Culicidae > Culex > Culex quinquefasciatus. The sequence goes on from NC_051862.1 coordinate 84,586,006, forward strand.
TCCCCTAGTTCCCTGAACCAAAATTTGTAGTTTTTTTTTACTAAAAACACGGTTAACCCCACTTCTGATCACTTTTTTATCCCAATGAAAAAAAAAAAAATAAAAGACAACATTTTTTGATGGATTAACTATGGTCCCCACGAAGGGCCACGAAGCTAAATTTTAAAAATGGGTTAAAAACTCTTTTTAAATTGTTTGTGGTGGTACAAAGGAAAAATACTCAAAAAAATAAGCTTAATCGTTGTGTACAATAATATCACCAATTTAAGCTTAATGTTAGGACCCAATTCACCGTTGATATCAATGTTACTATTACAAGTGCTGAAAAGTCCAATTGAAAAGTCGATTTATTAGCTCAGATTCGAAAAGTATAACTTTTTGATTCTGATACTTTTGGTGAAGAAAAATAGGCCTGTCGTCTTTCCAAAGATTTTTTCAATACGTTACCACAGCACTGCACTGCGATCTGGACGGAAAATTAGGCGGAAAATGAACGTTCCAATAAAATGTGTTGATTTGGTTTTGTTAAAATAAGGGAGATTCACGTTGGGGATGATTTTCAAAATCTTACTTTTCAACAGTTTTTTTTGGGATTTTTTGTTTCTAGACAGTTGCAAGGTAAATTTTAAGCGTTAGGTTGCATTCAAAAGAGGAAAACTTGTTCTACAAATGTTGAAAAAATCTCAGCGTTGTTTTTCTTTGAACTTGAGATATCTTCACTGAAAATGTCTAACTTCAAGGGAAAAGTGTATGAGACCACTCTACTGAGATTTTTCCATGTATTTTTGCTCGCTGAATCTGAATCAGCCCTCAGATCGATTGTTGGCCATATTTTGGGGTTCTATGTACATTGATGTAAAAATGATAAAAAGTGTTAAATTTTGTTAGCTTTATAAAACTGTAGTGAAGTCTCAGTTGGTTAACCTTGGAGGGTTTCACCTTCTTAAAATATAGTACAAATAAAAGGAGAACAGGAGCTTACAGATATAAGCTAATTACATTGTAGTATAGTAACCTGGATAGTAAATTATCTTATATCTGTAAGCCCATACATCCAATTGAAATGTGGTCAAAGACAAACTTATGGGAAACTGAATGAGCTTTCCGGTAAAAATATTTTCGAGAGTGAAAAATCAAGTTTGTCATATAGAAATTGCCAAAAACCATAAAAAAAACCTATTTTTTCAACTTTTTTATTTTTAAAACCGCTGTAACTTTACAAGGATTGGACTCAGGACAGTAGTCAATATGGAGACTTTTATGTAAAATTGTCTGGAGAATCGATTCCCTTATTCGGGTTTTGAAAATTTTGACGTTTAGAGCACTTAAAAAAAAACAGTTTCAGTAAATGATTTTTGTATTTTTTTAGGTGAGTTGCTCCATCCTGCATTTTTCGTGAGTCTTTTTGTAACATCTTAGGCTATCTTCACAAAAATTTTGAACGAAAAAAAAAATCGTGGTCTCCCCCTCAAATTTGGCTTTTAAACTTTAAAATTTAAAAAAATCATTAAAGTTGATTGTTTTTTTCTTTCAGTGTATTTTTATCGAAAAGCCCGTCAAATTTCCTACAAGTTTGTCTTCGAACACTTTTTGATACGATGCAACGGCTTCGAATTACAGAAATATTTAAATTCCGAATTACAAAAATATTTAAAATACTTACGCCTTTCTCAAATGTCATTATCGAGTGGAACTGGCTCCATATACACAAAAATGGCTTATATAAGCGTAGGATAACATGTCTATAAAGTTTCATTGAAATCGGAGTGGGTCGGGTACAACCGATTCCCTATTTGGCATTAAATTGCTCTCAAGTGGAATGAAACATGCACTGCACATGTACCTGGTGCATTCTTGAGAACATATTTTTCCCTTCTTTCCTGTTTCCGTCACCTTTTGTTTTCTGTTCCACTACGTCTTCCCAGAAAAAAAAATCCAGGTTAAATGAGAGAAAGAATTTCCTTTCAGTTTCTTTCAGACTCTACTCCATCATTCTGCCACCGACCAGTTCCCAATCCTTTTGAAGATGAAAATCCTCGTAGAATTCTAGCTCATTATGCAGTGCAATGATTATTAGCTGAGTGGCTTTCTTTCAAGCTGCGTTGGTTACTCCTGATGAAGGGAACGCTACAAAGCTTTCATGCTTTGATTTCTTTGATTTCATCAGTTTGAAAACCTTTTGTTTAAAATTTTTACCAAAACCGTGTTCTCTAATAAACAAATAATTGAAAATGGTCAGGACCACCCCACCTCAAAAATGCATTGTGAGAACCGGCTTTGGCCGACTTCATTCAGATTGGCTAAGATTCAGAGAAAGACAGACAGAGAGAGAGAACTAGAATACTCACTGGTCAGCGGTTCGTGAGAGACTGATTAAGTGAATTTGAAATTGATGTAATTGTGCAAATTGCTCCGATCGTTTAGAACAATCTTGATAGTGATCCCCCTCGCGCGTCAGTGATCACCACTCTGTTCAAGGGGTTGTACTACACGATGTAGCAGTTAGTGCTAGCACGTTTTGTGCTGTCATAGCAGGGGGTGATGTGCTCGATATGAATTAGCTGGACAAAAATAGACTATTTATCAGACTCATTTGCATGTGGCAATCCATGCTTCCTCTTTTGGGACTTTTTCCCAAGGGATTTTTTTTAACATTAAACTGAGTTTACCTAAAGAAAAACAAATTTGGTCTATCGAATCAATTGGCACTTAGCTGTCAAATAATTGTTCTTCAATTTTCAAACACAAACAGACAGTTCATCAAGTGTAAATTGACACACAACACTTCATCAATTTCGTAATCAGAAGCTCATTGAAACCATTCTTTCATTTCCAGCCGGCGGAGCATTTCGATTAGCCCGATCACTGGAGCAAATTTAATGAACAAGCACAGATGACTCAATCTGTTACTTATTGACAACTCAAAGCTTCCTCTATTCACCAAACGTTTCCTGTGCCCACTGGGGCACATGGATAATAAATTCAAACACATGCCAATCTCTGGGGACTGCTCAGAGATTGCCCCCGGAGAAGGATATTTATTTCCCAGTCCCTGCCGCAGAAGCAGCCGGCACTGTTGATACCGGAAGCTACACAACGATACTATGACACAGAGATGACCTATCCGTAGAGATGGGTGTGGGAGGGGGGGGTCTGCACTTGTTGACCGACAGCTGGCCGGCATCACACTTCGGGTCATAAAATTTTATTGGCGACTTTTATTGGACGGAAGATGTATCACACAACACCTCAGTTCACATCACTGACAATCGAGTTGCTCGATGTGGATACGGTTCGAGCGAGATTGACAGCAGTGAACAGTAAAGCTGTTTTGTAGCTCTTGGTTCCGGTGATTTTGGCACACATCTATATTTTATTGGTGGAAATTAGAAGCGTGTGAAATTACAGTAAAGGTAAACATAATCAAACCTGAGCAATTTTAGCATTTTACGCAAAATGATTTTTCTTTGTTTCTATTTGAAAGAAATTTTGTCCATCGATCATTTATGTCTTAGTCGCCATATAAATATGAGAGAGAAGTCCATACAAAATTTCTATGAAATTATTTAAAATTTTAATGGATTTGGTGTCCTCCGCAAAGAAGGTTTAATGAGAACTCTACAAAAAAATTAAAAAAGACTTCTAGATTCAATTTTCAAAAGGTCCTATCTGCCCTATGCCATGTCGGATAGTTTGCTTTGAACATTAAATCTAGAATTACTCAAATTCCACTTTTTTTCAATGTGGGTATCAAATGTTAAAGAAAATCTCATAAATTCACTACAAATCATCTATCAAAAAAACAATCCCCTTTATTGAAAATAGGTCCAAAAAATCATTTTTTTTATGAAATAACACATGGGTAATTCTCTACCAACTCACACGAAATCGGGAAAAGTTGCCCCGACCCCTCTTCGATTTGCGTGAAACTTTGTCCTAAGGGGTAACTTTTGTCCCTGATCACGAATCTGAGATCCGTTTTTTGATACCTCGTGACGTTTTAAAAACTCTGCCATTTTCCGTTAATCGACTGTTAATTTTTTTGGAACATGTCATTTTATGGGAAATTTAATGTAATTTTCGAATCTACATTAACCCAGAAGGGAGGGGTAATTTTTTTCATTTAGAACAATTTTTTTCATTTTACAATTTCGTGTTTTTTCTAACATTGCAGGGTTACTTTTTAGAGTATAACAATGTTCTACAAAGTTGTAGAACAGACAATAACAAAAGTGTTGATATATAAACATAAGGGGTTTACTTATAAACATCACGAGTTATCACGATTTTACAAAATAAAAGTTTTGAAAAAAATAATTTTTGAGATTTTCTTTGTTTCGTCGTCCGTGTCTGTCGCGGATGGCGATGAACGGCCTTGATCAATGACGACCCACTTTTTCAAAACTTTTTTTTCGTAAAACCGCGTTAATTTGTATATAGTTGATAGAAACAGTATTCCTGATTCGAAACATAGTTCACCAAGCCGTAATGGCCTAGTGGTTAGCATTTTTGCTTACCGATCCAAAGGACGGGGGATCGAACCCCGACTCGAGCGACTTCGATTTTTCATTCATGTTCAGTGTTTTCAAGATTTATATTTCCTATACTTTCTCGTTGGTAGCAGATGGGAATCGAACCCAGGACAATTCGCTTACATAGCGAACGCCGTAACCAGTCGGCCACGGCCACTCCCGGATAATTAAGTTATTATTTTTTGACCGAAAATTATGAATTATAAGGGGGTCTAAGTTAAATTTGGGTGTTTGAATGCCTGTAACACAACATTTCACCATATATGCTTGGGGTCATAACCCACGACCTAAAATGAGACAAAAATTTTTTTTCGATATTCGATATTTTGAAGTGATTTTTTTTAAGGACTTTGGATAATCGAGTCTGCTTATAGGGGGATGGCGTCGCTATTTTTAGACCACATATTCCACTTTTTCTCATCGAAACCGACTTCTTTATCGACTTCATTTTGCTGGGCGAGATAGGACGCCGTCTATTTTTAGACGATGACTCAGCACTTTTACACTCTTGCGCTTAAAAAAACCAGGTGGCAGCACGATGTAACGCCACGTCCCTATTGCTTATTGCATTAGTCGAGGTGTAGGAGTCGTCTCCCTGGGTCTTGTCCTGGTGGAGTCGCTGGTAGGCAATCCAAAGTTCGTCAGTTCGAATCCCGGGGTGGATGGAAGCTTAGGTGTATAAAAAGAGGTTTGCAATTGCCTCAACAATCAAGCCTTCGGACACCTAGTTTCGAGTAGGAATCTCGCAATCGAGAACGCCAGGGCAATGCTGTAGAGCGAATAATTAGTTTTTTTTTGGGTGAGAGTGAGAAAACATCAATTTTCCTACTTTGTAAGCCTTTGCATGGTAATATCTCAGCAAATAAAGGTCATACAAACAAATGTTAAAAAAAGCAGAATATAGAGAATTTTCTCAGCTCTTCAAAATTTTTTTTTTCAAATGTGGGCAAACATGTGCACTTGTTTTAAAAAAAATGGAAAACTGCGACTATTTTTAAAAAAGTTACAAACAAAGGGCTTGAAAACGGTGCACTTTATGAAAATTTCACTACAGTACTTTTTGATTGAAAATTTGATTTTACATCGAAAAATTAAATTGACAAATTTTTGTGACCAACATTTTGATTTTTTGAAAAAAGTCAGTATTGATGAAAACATTCATATCTCGGTCAAAGATTTTTGGTACAACCTGGAAATTTATGAAAAGTTATTTAATGTCCCCTAAAACATATCAAAAAAATAAAATAGGTTTTTTTTTGAAAATCAAGTTTTAATGACAAAAAAAACTTTTCGTGGTACTGTACATTGGTATTCCATGACAATTTAAAATGTTTTCAAAGGAGTTCAAATATGCTGAATATGATATTTTAAACGCGGGAAAATGCATTTTCACTGGTTTTCTGTTGTTTAAACTTTAATTTTCATTAAAATTTTGAAGTTTTTCGAAAAAATATATTTTTTGCCCCCTGATTATTCAGGCCAACTATGAAGAGGGGGGGGGGGTACATAAACTTTGAAATATTTTTGCAACGGACTTAATTAAAAATCACCAAATTTTTGTATCATTTTTTTTCAGTGTTGTCCTTATCCATATTTAGAACTTTGCTGAAGACACCAAATCGATAAAAGGTTCCATAAAAAAAAGATACAGATTATTGATTTTTCACATATCCTTTTTGTATGGAAAATTGCCAAATTTTTATGAAAATTTATATGGACAAACTAATGATGCAAAATGGCTTCTTTGGGCATACCAAAGGCACCAAAAAAGTTTCAGTCGAATTAAAAAATACAAAAAAAAATCGAATGACCGAAATCTGAGAGAATTGCTCAAATCAAGTTTTAGTGGCGAAATGTGAAATTAAAAATCACCACATTTTTTGTTACCGTGTACCATGTTTTTCAGTGTAGTTCTTATCCATACCTACATTTTTGTCGAAAACTCCAAATCGATCAGAATATTCCTTCAAAAGATTTAGATTTTTGAATTTTCATGTATCATTTTTGTATGGACAATTGCCAAATTTGTATGGAAAATTATATGAACGAATTAATGATGCAAAATGGCTTCTTTGGGCATACCGAAGGCACCAAAAAAGTTTCAGCCGGATTAAAGAATACAAAAATTAAAATTAAAAAAAGATATTTCGTAGAGAATGGCTCTTTTGTATAAAAGGCTCGAAGCTGAATTCTTAAATTCACGACTCATAGGTTGTTTTGAAAATTTCTTGTGGCATTAATGTTATACATGTCTTTAAAAAATATTATAGTTTCAAGCATCACTTTTGTTTAGAGATTCTATAGACTCAGCTATTGATGGCTTAGCGATTTGTGTTTATTTTCCAATCATAAAATTTATGAATCAACTCCATACTTCCTGCAAAAACTTCATAAATTTCCAACGGTTCCAAATATATTTGTTCCAGTTCAAGCAGACTACTTCCAGCCAATGACGTCAATGAACGGTTTACGCAAAGATGATGACTCTTAAAATAAGAGTGCCCTGTTCATGTCTGAAGATTAGCCCCTTGACGTTCGTTAGGAGTGATCGTCCAGACGGTTTTTTTTTATTTTTTGCTAAGTTGTTGATGATCCATACCGATGGCGTGATAACCGATTAACTTCGCTAATAGTTGAAGCAAAACAGAAAATTTATCCGGTTGAAACTGATATGATCCTGTTTAGCTTTAGACCAAATTGAAATTGCTCCAATCAATTCGCGTATCTAATCGGTAAAAACCTTCCATTTTCCCCGGTATAATTTGATATAATTGAACAAGAGAGATGAAATCGTCGTGATCGTGCTATCTTTTCGCAAGTCGACTTTGACCCAAATTGAGATAGGAACGCTATTTTGTGCTGTTTTCGTTCAGACATCCCCAAAACTCGATTTCCGTGCAATTAACGATGCAATATAAAACGAGACTATGGCAACCAAATTCAACCAACGCGTTTTTCTCTTAACGTCAAGATCACGCCGAAATAAAATGTTTCATTTGCTGTTCAAAGACATTAAAAATTTTAATTTTATTTTTCCCAAGACTTGTCCCTCCTCCGGCCACATTAATCCTGCAAAAACACTCAATTTTCGGTTTTGTTTGAGCAGCTTCCACCAGATCAACTCTCTTTCGCTAGCTGCACTGTCGAAGAAAAACAAAGCTCGCCCCATGCAATAACAATGAAAATTCTTGTTCTAACCTGGGTTTGCTTTTCCACCGCCCGGCGATCGTCAGTGCCGTTGGCCACGATGGTTGCGATTGGCGCTGATGCTGGTGTGAGTGAGGGAGAGAAAGTGAGAGAGTGCGATGGAGCTGATAAAGAGCAATCAACTTGTTAGCAGTGTGCATAAAAAAAGAAAATAAAAAGGAAAAATGCGCGCGCGGATTCTATTTTTATAATTCCGGTTCTTTTCTTCTTTCTCCCGAAGTGAGTTTGTTTACTTTTTGGTCTGTCTGTGTTTTCGTTCTGGAGCCGTTTCTTCTCTGTTTTTAACCCGTATCGCTCTTTTGATTGTGATTTTGTGATCAAGTGTGTGTGTGTGATTAGTTATTTGTCGTTTGTGATTTTTTGCTTCTTTTTGTCCTTTTTGATCCGAATTATTTTTTGTTCCTATGTTAGTGGGAAACTATTCCGCATCTTATAAATTTTGCACTCTCATTCATGCGACTGGGACTGCTTTTGATAGCTTTATAGATTTGTCGATGCTGGGATGACGGCTTAGGGTGTCTCTAAAAAATAAATTCATAAGGATGAAAGAATTGATCATTTTAAAGTTTAAATATTGGAAATTTCCTCAATAAGTAGAAGCGAGAGATATAAAGGGAGAGACAATCACTCGCTTCTCTCTAACCAAATTTTAGTTAAAACGAAATTGTCAATCCCTCCCACAGGGCAATCTGGCCCAATCACAAATCTTAAAATTTTTTTTACTGAGTTCGGTAAATTTTACTGATTTTCCAACTGCTGAATATTTCGATAAACTGAAAAATACTGAATTTTGTAAATAATGGCAGTTTTTGTGTCAAAAAAAAAAAATGATGAATTTTCATCAGTTTTTGATGAATATTCATCAGGTTCACATTTTTACACATTTTTTATGTAATATTACTCAAAAAAAGGAGGTAATATTCAACCTAACAAATTTTCATCATCACAAAATTCAACTTTTTTTTCTGTGAAAGTACATAACAATTGATTAAAAACAATAAAAATAAATGTTCATACAACATATAGTGACGTTATGAATAATATTTTATTTATATGAATTTTTCATATTAAAGATTTTTGAAAAAAGGTACTGAGCAATTCCATGCCAAATAGGGAATCGGTTGTACCCGACCCTCTCCGATTTCAATGAAACTTTATAGACATGTTATCCTACGCTTATATAAGCCATTTTTGTGTATATGGAGCCAGTTCCACTCGATAATGACATTTGAGAAGGGCGTAAGTGTTTTAAATATTTTTGTAATTCGGAATTTAAATATTTCTGTATTTCGAAGCCGTTGCATCGTATCAAAAAGTGGTCAAAGACAAACTTTTAGGAAATTTGACGGGCTTTTCGATAAAAATACACTGAAAGAAAAAAACACTCAACTTTTATAAGATTTTTTGATTTTTAAGTTTAAAAGTCAAATCTGAGGGGGAGCCCACGATTTTTTTTCGTTCAAAATTTTTGTGAACCTAAGATGTTACAAAAAGACTCACGAAAAATGCAGGATGGAGCAACTCACCTAAAAAAATACAAAAATCATTTACTGAAACTGTTTTTTCGTAAAGTGCTCTAAACGTCAAAATTTTCAAAAGCCGAATACGGGAATCGATTCTCCAGACAATTTTACATAAAAGTCTCCATATTGACTACTGTCCTGAGTCCAATCCTTGTGAAGTTACAGCGGTTTTAAAAATAAAAATGTTGAAAAAATAGGTTTTTTTATGGTTTTTGGCAATTTCTATATGACAGACTTGATTTTTCAGTCTCGTAAATATTTTTACCGAAAAGCTCGTCCAATTTCCCATAAGTTTGTCTTTGACCACATTTCAATTGGATGTATGGGCTTACAGATATAAGCTAATTTACTATCCAGGTTACACTGAAAAAATATTATGTTTTCAGTTATGAGCAATGTAATTTGCTTATATGTATCTGTACTGAAAACTCAATTTAAGCGAAAATATGTACAGATCACCATTCCCATTTTAGAAACTATAAAATTTTGAGTATTTCAGAAAAATAGTGTTTTTGTTAAACGTTGAGTATTTTTACGTTATTTGCTGCCTCTAAATTTATTGTTGTTTTAAGCACGACATTTTGTGCAAATTTGAGTTTATTTCACCAAAAAATCAAATGAGTTAAAATCATAATTAAACGTAATTTGATACACACCTGACAAATAACTTTATCTTAAATATCTTAAAATCAAGCCGAATTTTGTAATAATTAAAGTATTTTTAAATAAAAACTCTGGTGCAGTGATAATCCGTTTTATTTATTTTTTTTTGATGTTTGATACCCATTTTACAGCGTTTATAAAAGTATGGTATTTTGTAAAAATCTGAATATTTTACACTGAAAACTCAAATGCACACCAATATATATTAAAAAAAGAAGCTTTGAGTTATTTTTTAAATACGGAATATTTTGGATTTTCACGTCATGTGATACCCATTGGAAAATTATGATATTTGGAGTATTTTCAAAAATACTGTATTTTGTGAAAATTTAAGTAATTGGAACGAAAATCGAAAAAATACAGTATTTTGTGAAAATATTATTGTTAAACACTTAAAACTCAAATTTAGTGAAATCTGCACAGAAAATTTGGTACCCTGAAAAAAAAACAACACTCAATATTAAACTTTAAAGAGAATCAAAACGGAATTTCGCGTTATTTGCAAACCAAGCCACCGCAAAAAAATCCCCCTTCAATTTTTTTTCAAAAATCAGTAGTAAAAAAAATATTTTTGACTGATAATGACGACCAACTTGTTTAAAACATTTTTTTTCGTGAAATCGCGCTAACGGGTTTTGGTTAGAAGCAAATTTATTATGTTTTCAATCATTTTTTTGTCATTTTCTGCTTCACAATTTTGTAGAACATTGTTACACTGTGAAAAATAAACCTGCAAAGTTACAAAAAAACGAAACTTTAAAATAAAAATTTTTGTTCCAAGCGAAAAACTGATCCTTCTGAGTTGTTGCAGATTCTGAAAGAACGTAAAGTTTCCTATAAAATGACGTGTCCCATAAAATGTTACAGTCAAATAACGAAAATTGGAAGATTTTATGTAACTATTTTTTAGTTTTTCGATGAATAATATGTTTTTTTTTATTTTGAGTACGCAATCCAATCGGGCGTCCAATTTACATAACAGTTGACACCAAATTATCATATCCATTTCTATTGCAGGCTGCAAATTATATTGAAAAAATGCGAATGATTTTTCGAATGATCAAATATTTAATTCGTACAGCTCCTCCGTCACGAGATACCGTACAATGAAACTCAGATTCGTGATCAGGGACAAAAGTTACTTCTTTGGGTAAAGTTTTACGCAAATCGAAGAGGGGTCGGGACAGTGGGAAATCCCTCATAATAAATCAAAATTTCTCGAAGAGTATGAAAAAAAATCTAAAAACAAGAAATAAACATCAATCAAAGCACCACCCCACCCGCGATCCGCGATCGACCTGCAAATATAAATCAAGTTCAAAAATAACTCGTTTTACATTAATACCTACCGCACGACGCAGATCTCGGACTTCGGTGGCGGCGTCCTGTGCCAGAAATAGTGGGATGTTCCGTGACGGCGTGGCCAGCAACACACACAAAAAAAAACTTGTTTCTTGTTCTTAGTTAGTCACTCTCCGCCGCGGTAGATGAGGTTCGCTTAATTTAGCAAGTTTTTTTCTTTCTTTTTGGTTTATTTTTAGGGGCGTTCGACAGCGGAAGAAAGGGACAGACGATCAGAAGTTGATGATCGTCGATCGGGTGGTTTGTTCGTTTTGAGGTTAATTTTCGTTTCGGTTCGTGTTATTTTTTTTAGATTGGCGGCGTCGTTTTGTTTGTTTATTTACGTACCTCGCGCCGTGTGAGAGGTGAAGGTTATGTTTGTTGTTTCGCGATTTTGGGGTAGCCGGTGAAACGATTTGTCTGTTTTGTTGAGTTTTAGATTGTTTTTATTGGAATCCTTCACAATTTTCACATTAGTTTTTATACTGTTGATTTTTACTCAAAAGATTTTGAGAGCCTATTTTGAATTAAATTTATATTTATCCAGACTTTATCTTATTATTTTGTCGCCTGTCGCTGTTTGACGTTGTAAAATGTAAATAATTTAACTTTTGTTTATATAAAAATAATTGAAACACGAAAAAACATGAAACTTTAAAATTAAAATTTTTGTTCTGGAATGACCGGTTTGGGTTAATGTAGATTCGTAAAGTACATAAAATTAACCTTAAAATGACAAGTTACAATTTAAGAAACACAACTATGGTAGAGTTTAAAAAATTGTGTTTTTTCGATTTATAAAAATACTTTTTTTAAAGGAATTTTGAGCACGCCACGCTGTCACATGTGCAAATTGCAGAGGGGTTGGGGCATTTTTTCCGATTTCGGGTGAGTTGGTAAAGAATTATCCAATAGAGAATGCCAAGGAAATGCTGTAGAGCGAACAATTTGATTTTAAATTTAGGGTTATTCACAATCTATTCCAAGCTTTTTCGAAATCATTTCGTTGTTATTTTTATCGTGGTATACATAAAAAGCTGAAATAACAAATCGCTTGAAAAAGCCGAATTTTTAACTTCGGTTTACATTCATACTTATAGGGAATCGAGGATTACCAAAAATTTTATTTTTTTGGAAAATACTATTTGAGTTCTGAAAGTACTTTCTGTTTCTATGGAGTTTAGGAAAAAATAGAAATCGAAGAAAATCAGTATTTTTTTTAATCTTTTAGTTTTATTTTAACACTATATTGCCTATCCAATGAAAGAAAGGTACTAGGAAGAATGCTGAGCCTAGTTAAACGATGTTGTTTCTTGAAAAAAAAGAGAAAATATAAAAACTTAGCAAAGCGATTTTAAATATAACTACATAAGAGCTGACCAAATTTGTTCCTGAACGAGGCAAAAGAGTTTGTTTAAATTGCAACCTAGAATAAAGAAAAAGTTCCAACAGAAAGCATAATCATCATGTCACGTGTTTCACGTCGTGTTCAGTGCCAAGTCTCAGGAAGGTAAAAAAAATACATCAGAATTAAATCGTTGGCAACCTTCCTGCCTAGTTGTCTGGCAACGCTCCAGATGAATCCAGGCCGACGACGTAAGTTTGTACACGCGGCAATTACTCGCGTGTCACGAAGCGTGCTGCTCAAGGTGTGATCCACGTAACGAGGCACGTGTCGTGCTAGAGTAACATCTGAACAAGTGGATTTAAAGGCGTGATAAGCTCGCATAAAGAGTTGAATAACTGAAATTGAGCAAATTTCCGAAAAGTTATACATGATAAATTTTCAAATTTTACAAAATGAAACAAATGTTGCCATCCTTACTCTACATTATCCATAATCTAATGAGATGTTCACCACGCAGAATTTGAAACTCGCACCTTCCCGGACGGGAAAGTGGCCACGTGCTCGTCGAGCAATTATCCCCCTTCGTTCACATCTCGGCGGCGCGCAACTTGTTCCTGCGGGCCACGGCCACCTGTCTCTCGTCCCATTTGGCAAGTTGGTCGGCGGCTGTGGCGGTTCACTTGTCAGGTTGGAAAGTCCAATTTGTAAAGTGACTACAGCAGACACGATGGCACCGTCCCACTGACTCTGGCTCAGTCCTGCACGCGCTTGGAACTGCAGTAATTTCAGGTGGGAAAATCCAATTCGGAGCGCAGAATCTGCAGTTGTTTGGGTGCAAAACTTTTGAGACAGTTTTGAAATAAGTTTCCCAATTTGATAAATGAAAAAATGTACCAGGGTACATAAGTGCTTAAGAAGGGTTTTATATTTAACGAAGATTCAAATTTCCTGCGTTATTGAGGTCTTTTGAAGACTTCCCCTTTTGTTTGGTGGTTTGGTGTGCTGTAATTTTGTAATAATTCATTTGGAATCGATCGTGGGAAGTATGGCCGCGCGGATGCTGCACAGGATTATTTGTGTTTCGATATTATTTTGTTGAGTGATCAGTATAAATTATGTTCCTGCAATGATCAGTGAGTTCAATTTGCACAGTAGGCAGCGAGCGGTTGATGATCAACATTGTGTGTAAAAAGAAAAAAAATTGAAGGGACTTTTTCATTAATTTGGTGTCCTCTCAGTGTAAGGTAGGTAAGGACAAGGACTACACTGAAAAAAAGGATGATACACAGTTAAAAACATCTTTGGTGATTTTTAAATTCACTTTTTGTCACTAAAACTTGATTTGCAAAAATCACAATTTTTATATTTTTTCATTTTCTGATATTTTTTAGGGAACATCAAATATCAACTTTTCAATACTATATTTTTTCAAATACAATCCAGACTTGATTATCCAAAGCCTCCATTATCTTAAGTTTCACTATCACAAGTTTCGATTATCCAAAGTGAAATGTTGCCAAGGCCTTCGGATAATCGAGTCTGGACTGCACTGAAAATTTTCGCAAAACTACGTATTTTCGAAAAAAAAAATACTAAAATTTTCACTTTTTTTACAATATGGGTATCAAATGATCCGAAACATTTCGAATGTAAAATATTGTAGCTTTCGAAATTTATTAAAATATTTCGATCATTTGATACCCATATTGTAAAAATCTTATCTTGCGAGCATTTTTTTTTTTTCAAAAATACGCAGTTTTATGAAAAATATGAGTATTTTCAAAAAAAATGTGTAACAACTTTCGAAATGTATGGAAAATCCCAGTTGTTTGATATCCATATTGTAAAAATCTGAAATTTTGAGAGTTTTTGTTTCGAAAAAATGTAGTTTCGTAAAAAATTTTAGTATTTAAAAAATTGATACTGTATGCAAAATGTATGAAAAAATCCCAATCATATGATACCCATATTGAAAAAAAACTTAAACTTTGAGTATTTTTTCTAAAATACGTAGTTTTGTGATTTTTTTTGTATTTTCAAAAAAAAAAGTTATTACCTTCGAAATGTATAAAAATTCCGATAATTTGATACCAATATTGAGAAAAAAAAACAAATTTTGATGTAGTTTTTTTTTTCAAAAATACGTAGTTTTGTGAAAAAATAGTATTTCCAAAATGTTGTGCTATAACTTGCGAAATGTATGAAGAAATCCCGATCGTTTGATACCCATATTGTAAAAAACTAAAATTTGAGTACTTTTTAAAAAAAATACGTAGTTTTGAAATGTTTTAGTATTTTCACAAAAAAATATCCTTGAGGCAGCTGAACGAATCAAAACCGTGGCAGTTTAAAACCGAGGCTTGCAAAACCGGGGCATGACTGTATACCCCTGATATGCTTTCAAGTATATAAGCAAATTTCTATTAATCGCATTGCTACACACTAAGAAAAAAACGTGTAAATTTACGTTTTATTTGATGCACATAACTGGAGCGTCAAATAAAACGTATAGTTACATCTAATTACACGCGTAATATTACACGCTTATTTTGGAATTGGTCGTGTAATATTACACGATTTGTTTTGGGAACGTGCGCTCATTGTGACTGGGAAATCTTATTGGATTATTCGGTTTTCTCATTGTGCACAAAGAAAGGATCTTGTTTACGATAATGATGATAATGAGTATCATTAGACACAGATAAATTCCACCAAGCTTGCCTTGTTTATCCGTTTATAATTACTTTGGTCGCCAGATTTGGCGAAAAATCCGGGTTTAACCGGGCCGTGGTACGGTAAATTTTCGAAAAAAAACTTCTCAAGAACAATTTTCTACACGTTGTTTAATATGGCGCACGGTGCTCAAAATACCGTTATTATGAAAAAAAATATGCACTCCGAGATTTTGGGGTCTATCGATTCCTTACACCATAGCGCATCTCTGTGCAAAAAATAAAAACATTCGCTGATGTAGTTTTCGAGATACAGCCCTTTTAATATGTTACATCCGATTTTTAATAAGAAAACCAAAACAATCAATACAATTTCAGCACTTTAAAGAATATGCATTTCGAGATAAAGGTGTGTTTTGCTTCATATGATTGTCAAGTATCTCTGGGCCAAGTTTCAGAATGTTTGCTGATGTAGTTCTGGAGATACAGCCATTTTAAAATGTTATTTCCGATTTTTTCAAAGAAAATCCATAAAATCAATACAATTTCAGCATTTTAAAGAATATGCATTTCGAGATAATGATGTTTTTTGCTTCATATGACTGTCAAGTATCTCTGGGCCAAGTTTCAGAAGGTTTGCTGATGCAGTTCTCGAGATACAGCCATTTTAAAATGTTATTTCCGATTTTTTCAAAGAAAATCCATGAAATCAATTTAATTTCAGCATTTTAAAGAATATGCATTTCGAGATAATGATGTTTTTTGCTTCATATGACTGTCAAGTAACTCTGGGCCAAGTTTCAGAAGGTTTGCTGATGTAGTTCTCGAGATACAGCCATTTTAAAATGTTATTTCCGATTTTTTCAAAGAAAATCCATAAAATCAATACAATTTCAGCATTTTAAAGAATATGCATTTCGAGATAATGATGTTTTTTGCTTCATATGACTGTCAAGTATCTCTGGGCCAAGTTTCAGAAGGTTTGCTGATGCAGTTCTCGAGATACAGCCATTTTAAAATGCTACTTCCGATTTTTTCAAAGAAAATCCATAAAATCAATACAATTTCAGCATTTTAAAGAATATGCATTTCGAGATAATGATGTTTTTTGCTTCATATGACTGTCAAGTATCTCTGGGCCAAGTTTCAGAAGGTTTGCTGATGTAGTTCTCGAGATACAGCCATTTGAAAATGTTATTTCCGATTTTTTCAAAGAAAATCCATAAAATCAAAACAATTTCAGCATTTTAAAGAATATGCATTTCGAGATAATGATGTTTTTTGCTTCATATGACTGTCAAGTAACGCTGGGCCAAGTTTCAGAAGGTTTGCTGATGTAGTTCTCGAGATACAGCCATTTTAAAATGTTATTTAACGACCGGGGATCAAATCCCGGCTCGGACCAACACAACTGGTGATCTTTTCCCTTCTGGAATCGATTACTTGGTTAAGGGAAGGTAGTGTATCGTCACAAACTGGACCTTATCACGACACCTTAGGGAGGCGACCTATGGAATGTTAACATTAACCCTAACATGTTAACATTAAGTTGAGAATGAAACTGCCACTGAATCCGCTTTGTAAATGCCGGCCCCGATACTCTTCAAGGGTGTTCCCCTCAGGAACTGGGAAAGATTTACTTTTACTTACTAATGATATTTACTCTTTTTTAAGTACAAATAAATAGAATGCATAAAAATGAGCAACCTAGTACAAAAAAATCGGTCATCGCTTTTCTAGACATTTGAACCTAAACCAGTAAGTCCACATTAAATAAAAAAATTAAGGGTTTGTATTGGAGTGCTCTAAAAAACACTTTTTTTCTCAAACCTAACTCTGAAATGCTACCTTAAAAAAAAGCTGTTTGAGGGTTTGCTCTGATACTATTGGTAAACTTGGTCGTTGAGAAAGAAAATATCATAAATTGGTCCTTTTTTTTAAAAGGACCAATAAATCATTTTTTCAGTTTTTGCTTTTTGGGTGTTTTTGAAACCGCCTTGAGTCAGGGGTATTAAAAACACCCAAAAAGCAAAAACTGAAAATTTGGTTTATTGGACCTTTTCAAAAAAAAAAAAACTCCAGAAATATTCCAAGGGTAAGATTTTTTGAAACCCTTCAATTGTTAATCACCCTAATTTTCAGCCAAGCTCAAATTTGTCTATTTCCATTTTAGAATTTTACAATTTTACGATCTGGACCACTGTGGACATTGTGTCCAACTAAACACTCATTCACAATTAAAGTACTGATAGAATCAGATGCAAATTTGTTACGGCCATTATTTAATTAGCGGGCGCGATTAAGTTGCATCGGTGCGCATCAAAAGTGCCAACCCACAATTGATTAACCGGTGGCTGGTGATACGGCTGGTGGAACGACAAGCCACAGCCACTTTTCACCGGAAACCGCAATTATCACATCGGATGACGGTGCCGGACAACTGACAGTGGTTTTGATACTTTTTAATCGTTCGTTACGTTTTGCCAGTTGATTTAAAGCCACTTGAAATTTCATAACAAGTAATTTAAAATAAATTATGTTTCCCATTAAAAATTCTAGGAAATATTATTGTGTCGAGACTCTGTTTGGCGATTCTGTATATGTGATAAATATTATTGTTGTTGTTCAATTATGATATTTAATTTGATCAATTACGATGCATCTGCTGAACCTATTACCGACACGACGAGAGAAAGCAAAGTGCTCTGTAAATAAAGTAACTTTCCATTCTAAATATACAAACACTGCCAGTAAAGGCCGTCAACGGCAGTGGAATTAGAATGCCCGGTTGTCTCTAACTGTGATTTCAATTTACATTCCGTTGACGGTTTGTGGTGAGATATAATAAACATATCGGATGGAGAAATTCTCTGGGACTTGGAACATTAGATTTATGTTTTTTTTTGTATTTTAAAATTTATCGTGATTTATTCTTTTTATTTTTCTAGAGGTTCAAAATCATCACAGATATTTTTTCAAAGATTGAAATTCAGAAATTAAAATTTCAAATTTCTAGAGATTTCACATTGGAACCGTGTTCATGACTCTTGATAGAGTTATCCTTCTCTTCACAATTAATCCATAATTGAGTTGTTTAATTCTAATCCTTGCAATTATGTAATTATATGCGGTCGCATGAACTAGTTATGCAGTTGTTTACGTGCAAACTACATTGACATTGATTATTGATACGTTTTGATAAATCGAGGAAAGTGCAATATCTTTGGTACTATATTTGACAGAAAGTTAATAATCTACCCCCTGCAACCGATGCGAAACTAAATTCCACATTTCCCTTCTCGTCCCTTTTTCCGCAGGTGTCTTCCATCGCCTGGAGTCGCGCCGATCGGCCCCGCTCAAAGGGGCCATGACGCGTTGGCCCGTTCTATTGCTCGCACTGCTGTTGCTGCTGCCCTCGGCAGTGTTCGCCAGCATCCCGACGACGATCGACGATGGAACGTCCGCCCAGCCGTCACAGTCCACCGGGGCGTCCAGCTTGTCGTCCCTATCGCTGCCTTCGGGGTTCTCCTCCCTGGGGGCAGCAGCAGCAGCAGCAGGTCAGTCAACTCTACTCAGCAACAACCCGTCGATGGGCGGAACTCAAGCTCTGGCACAGCCCCAGTTCTCGTACGCCTCGGGGGCGACCTACGTGCCAAAGCTAGCGCCGAACGCGACCGGCCAAAAGTTCAAGAACAACCGGACGCAGCTCACGCTAGGCTACCTGACGGCCCTGAAGGGCAACATGAAGGACAAGCAGGGTCTCACCATCTCCGGTGCGTTGACGATCGCCCTCGAGGAGATCAACAATGATCCGGACCTGCTGCCGAACGTGACGCTGGCCCTGCGGTGGTACGACACCCGCGGCGAAACGGTGACCGCCACCCGGCACATCACCGAGATGATCTGCGACGGCGTTTCGGCCATCTTTGGGCCCGAGGGAACGTGCAAGACGGAGGCAATCGTGTCGCAGAGCCGGGACATCCCGATGATCTCATACGTAAGTGGGAGTCGTTTAGGGGCATGTGAAGATGAGAGAGGATTAATCGGATTTTTTTTCTTCTTTCGCAGAGATGTTCCGAACTTCATCGCAACACACCGATTCCAACGTTTGCCAGAACGGAACCTCCGGACACACAGGTAAAGTCACAATTATAATATGACTATCATTTGAGAAGGGCGTAAGTGTTTTAAATATGTTTGTATTTCGTAATTTAAATATTGCTGTATCTCGAAGCCGTTGCATCGTATCAAAAAGTGGTCAGAGACAAACTTGTAGGAAATCTGACGAGCTTTCCGAAAAAAATGCACTGAAAGAAAAAAATACTCCACTTTTATGAGATTTTGTGATTTTCAAGTTAAAAAGTCAAATTTGGAGGTAAGCCCACGGTTTTTTTCGTTCAATATTTTTATGAAAATAGCCTAAGATATTACAAAAAGACTCACAAAGAATGCAAGATGCAGCAACTCACCTAAAAAAGAAACAAAAATCATTCAGTTTTTAAAAATTTTGATGTTTACAGCACTTTTGAAAAAAAAGATTCAGTAAATGATTTTTATATTTTTTTAAGATGAGTTGCTCCATCCTGCATTTTTCATGAGTCTTTTTGAAAAATCTTAGGCTATTTCTACAAAAAATTTTAACAAAAAAAAAAATCGTGGGCTCACTTTCAAATTTGACTTTTAAATTCAAAAATATCATAAAAGTGGAGTGTTTTTTCTTTCAGTGTATTTTTTTGTAAATCCCGGAGTAGTGCGGTCCCGGTTTCGTGTTATTTTCCGTCTCTTTTGTGTCGCTGTTCGAGTGTATGGGGTGATTGGTTATAATAATTAAATAATGGCATCAGTAGTGCGGTGCCTGTGGGGACGCGAAGTCCTGTTTTTTCGTGTTATTTTCCATCTCTTTTGTGTCGCTGTTCGAGTGCAGAGTGCATAATTGGCAAAGGGAGCGCGTGGTCGTAAAAAATATGCGGAGTGAAAAGTGATTTCTTTTGTGATTTTCAAAGCCCTTCCTATGTCATCGTTGATCGGAAGGCACGGCGTCGGGTGGATTGTGTTTAAATTTTTCGAATAAGGTTTAATTTTTTTGCGGTGAAAAATTCAATTCTATATAATGAACGAAAGACGCACTGACAATTTGGATCGTTGAGTTAATAGTGGAGCAAAATAACTGTGTGTGAGTGATTTTGTGTGTTAACCAGAAAGACCTTCCCATAGCATCGTTGCTCGGAAGGCTCGCCGACGGGTCTGTTATGAAAGTCCTCCCCATAGCGTCGTAGCTCGGGAGGCATCGAAAAGCCAATACCTTATCCCACTAACCCAAAAAAAAAAATTATCGAGTAAAACTGGCTTCATATACACAAAAATGGCTTATATAAACGTAGGATAACATTTCTACAAAGTTTTATAGAAATCGAAGAGGGTCGGGTTCAACCGATTCTCTATTTGACATGGAATTGCTCATAAACCGAACAAAAAGTTCTCCGATCGGGCTCAACGTTTTACCATAACGACCATAACTGTCTTGGACACAAATAAAAGGTGATTACTTTGCCTTTCGAGGAAAAATATATTGAAATCCGAAAACCCAGGCCAAAACTTTGAAAAAGTCGTATGAAAACTTAAAATGGTATTTGACCGTGTCTGGGCCAAAAAGCCTATCTCGGAAAATATTTTTATCGGATTCCTCGGAAAATTTCACAGAAAACATACAAAATTTGTTCTCGAGACATGATGTTTTTTAAACTAAGTTTTTGGACACGCCACGCGAAAAGAAGGAGAAATTACGAAAATGAGGAAAAACTATTTTTTTAAGCTAAAACTGCCTTTTATTAGGATTAATGTGACTTTTTGAAAAAATGAGTTTCACCGGCCTCAGGAAATAAAATTGATTTGTGAACCACAGAAAATATCGGACATCATTTCTCAAGAAAGAGCAAACGGCAATGTAAATTGATTCAATTGCACACAATCTTACAAAAAAAAGTGAGAAACGCAGTCCTAAATCACCCATCCTCACCTGCCCAGCAGAACGAACACCTTCTGCTGAGTCCAGCCCACATCGTTAAAAACGTCAACCCAGGCAAAAATGGGCACGTGGTTGACCAAACCGGACACCCAGGGCTGCGGCAGCAAAAACTGTCCACCCTTCCGGCTAAATGTCAACAGATGGCATCAAATTGCATTTCAATCGTCAGCGGTTTTTTTTTTCGTTCGCAAATTCGAAGATTTTCCCTTCCGGTGTGTGGACGGAAATGGAATGTTTGAGGCGTTGAGTTTATTTTTATTTTTATTTTCGTGTTACTCAGCAAAAACAGACCTGTGCGATGACGTGATTCAGTTAAAAGTCAGTATCACATTGCTTAGATTTTCATTTTAATGATGTTCTTTTGATAAATTTGGTTTTGGTCGGGCTTGATTTGGGGTAACGGAACGAAAAGTTATAAGTTGAACCCACTTGTTAAAAGTTTTTAACCTTTCAATGGAACTTTTTAGGAATGTTTGCCTCTGCCCGAAAATAACTAAGAAACTTGAACAGGCTTGCATTTCTAAGCAGATATATACAAGCGGGTATGAAGTATTTTATCAGATGTAAAGTAAAGATAGACATAAAATAATCAAT
This sequence comes from Culex quinquefasciatus, assembly GCF_015732765.1. Taxonomy (NCBI): domain Eukaryota; kingdom Metazoa; phylum Arthropoda; class Insecta; order Diptera; family Culicidae; genus Culex; species Culex quinquefasciatus. The sequence continues at coordinate 84,607,911 of NC_051862.1, forward strand.
TAAAATCTTTGGAAGATATAGAAGAACTCTAGACCACTTTTTCAAAACAACCAATGCGCCAAAAGTTTCCTATGTAGGTAAAACCTTTCGAAAAAGTAAGCAAGAATTCTACCCTGCAGAGTTCAAAGTGCTGTGGTGACGGCGCTTCCAACAAGTTTTCTTTTCCTCATTTTCCAGCTACTGTCCAATGCAATGATGGTCGTATAACCACTTGGTTGAACATCGAAAAAAAAACGCTGACCGGAAGCAACAAGTAGAATGAAATTTAATTAATAGCGATATAAAAGTTCCTCTGAAGGGCTTCTTTTTTCTGACAGATAATGCGATAAATTCTGTAGTAAAACAAATAATTATATTACTTTTGATACAGATATCCTACCAATTCAAATTAGTTAAATATTATACAATAATATAAAAATACAAAAATACAAAAATACAAAAATACAAAAAATACAAAAATACAAAAAAATACAAAAATACAAAAATACAAAAATACAAAAATGCAAAAATACAAAAATACAAAAATACAAAAATACAAAAATACAAAAATACAAAAATACAAAAATACAAAAATACAAAAATACAAAAATACAAAAATACAAAAATACAAAAATGCAAAAATACAAAAATACAAAAATACAAAAATACAAAATACAAAAATACAAAATACAAAAATACAAAAATACAAAAATACAAAAATACAAAAATACAAAATACAAAAATACAAAAATACAAAATACAAAAATACAAAAATACAAAAATACAAAAATACAAAAATACAAAAATACAAAAATACAAAAATACAAAAATACAAAAATACAAAAATACAAAAATACAAAAATACAAAAATACAAAAATACAAAAATACAAAAATACAAAAATACAAAAATACAAAAATACAAAAATACAAAAATACAAAAATACAATAATACAAAAATACAAAAATACAAAAATACAAAAATACAAAAATACAAAAATACAAAAATACAAAAATACAAAAATACAAAAATACAAAAATACAAAAATACAAAAATACAAAATACAAAAATACAAAAATACAAAATACAAAATACAAAAATACAAAAATACAAAAATACAAAAATACAAAAATACAAAAATACAAAAATACAAAAATACAAAAATACAAAAATACAAAAATACAAAAATACAAAAATACAAAAATACAAAAATACAAAAAAAAAACAAAAATTCAAAAATACAAACCAAAGTTTCAATCAAGCTAAAATCTTCATTAAACATTCCTAATTATTATTTTCATCTTCTTGCTTTTTTCCAGGTCACCAAATCCATCATCTCACTCCTAATGTACTACGGCTGGAAGAAGTTCACGATCGTGCACGAGGAGCAGTGGAAGAACGTGGCCGTCTCGCTCGAGAGCCAGGCCGGCCGGAACAACCTGACGGTGAACCGCGTCGAGGAGGTCATCGACAACCACAAGTGCTGCGAAAATAGTCTGGATTGTTGTCGTAGTGGATATTGGTATACGGTATTATGTTATTACATAAATAATTAAACGTAATCAGCTTACGCGACGGGGGCTTGAGTCACTAGATTTTGTGTTGTAGTACGCGGTAGCGAATTTGATTTAAGCGGATTTCATTTTTTTTTGTTTCGTTTCACGTTCAGTCACTCTCTGAAGACTTCGTTATTCACGGTTATAGCTTGTTAGTAGTTTCGTTTGCCAAAAGGCTTAACTCAGTTTTTTTTTATTTCGTTGTTAGTTACAGAAACAAAAAGCCATCCCAACAAAGACCTTTTAGTAAAACTTTTGTTTTTAATTCTTTATCCTTCTCTCTCTCTCTCTCTCTTTCTCTCTCACTCTCTCTGTCCACGTAACCAAACACAGATAATCCAGAATACGATGAACCGCACCCGGATCTACGTGTTCCTCGGTAATCCGAACGCCCTCGTCGACATGATGACCCAGATGGACGCGATGCAGCTGTTTGCGAAAGGTGAATATCTGGTGATATTCGTTGACATGATGACTTATTCGCTGAAGTAAGTATCTGTTGGAAGAAGAAGCGGGGTGGGAACATTTAGTAAGAGGGTACTTGTTTCGGTTTCCCGAGCGAGGTTTATTGCGAAAGTTTGTTTCTGTCAATTGTGAGGAAGTAATTCAGAACATCATCCAGAGTGGAGACTCTCTTCATTTTAAGAGTAAAACTTTGTTCATTTCTTGTCGAATCGAATTAAATGCAATTGTTGTGAAAAAGGACACTGTGTGTCGCTTAGAAGAAATTTTAAAATCAACTCGTACTTGTGTCAAACGCGTTCTGACCTGAAATCCCTTCACCCTTTGTCGCACTTAAATTAATTTTCTGGGTGTATTCGACAAGATAACAACTTTTTTGATAAGAAAAGTGACAAAAATGCACGGTGTTTTTCGGGTTTTATTGAGTATCTTATGGTTGAAATCGAATTTTGGGGGTCTGTGAAGGTAAAAAGGTGAGACATTGTGAGTTGCACAAAATGGTGTTCTTTACTCAATTTGACCCTAAATGCATGTGCAACAAGTTAGCACGAAAACGAAGACTGTTTTTCTTTCTCATGAACATGCACACTAGGAGGGCCTCGGGGCGCGGGTTCGATTCCCGCCTTATCCACCTGGTCTTCTATCGGATGGGGAAGTAAAACGTCGGTCCATTTGCGTAAAAGAGGTTTTGGGTGACTCACTACACATAATCTTCGGACGCCTAGAAATGAGCAGAAACTTGCAACAGAAGCCCACAAAAGACCCGGGGGTCGTTAAAGTGGATTGCTTTGCTTTTTATGCACACTAGGGTGGTCCAAATCCGGGCTATCTCGGGGCTACCCTCTGAAATCAAAGATTGACCCATCAATAGGCTTAATTCCAAGTTTGAGCTCATTCTGATCACGGGAACCCCTCCCTCTAATCGCTTGAAATTTGTATGGAAAAAAAAAATCGTCAAGATGTATGGAGATTTGGAGCACTCTAAACGTTAATAAAAAAATTATTAGTATGAATATTTTGTTAGATACTTTACCATCATTTTTTTTTTGAAAAAATGTTGAAGAGACAAATTCTGTCTGGGCAGAAAAAAATATAAATTTTAAAGGATGATTGAAATGCTTTTCCTGTTTTTCCTGGTCTAATTAGGCATATTTGAGATGGATTGAAAAAATATTTGGATTCAATTCGAATATACAATACCACATTATTTTTTCGTCGGTACATAGATATTTTGAAAACTAATCATTGCAAAACATTTTCTGCCCATATTTTTCAATTAACATTTCATGTATGAGATATTGCAAATCTCACAATAAATAACAAAAAAAATCTTTGAAAATCTGGTAAAAATCAAAGGCATGCATAACAATCAAAAAAATATTTGAATAACTTTTTTGATTTTTGACCTTTTCAAATGATAGTTTCTTTGTTTAAAATGTTGATGATATTTTTACCGAAAAGGTGAAAATCGTGTTAATAGTGGCTGAGATATCGACATTTCAAATCTAATTGCTATTTGTGTGATTCCAACATTATTGTTTTCCTGTACACTGGCTATGTTGGAACAAATAAAACAAAAAAAGATTTATTTTTCGCACAGATCAAACTTCAGGTTGACTTACCTTGAGTGCACATGATCAACGTTTCTATTGTAAGGTATTACAGTCACAGGCGCTGCCCCGGTTTTGTTAATGTTAACAAAATTTGTTATTGGTCTGATATTGGTTGGAAGCCAAAACAATTTGGAAATAACATTTTTTGTTATGGATGAATACCTCCAACTGTTATTGGGTTGATCGGATTAGTTGTTAAAATAACGAAAAATAATAACAAAGATTAGCTCGAAGAATTACTAAAAACGTTATAAGTCTATTATTACAATAACCATCCAATAACAAAAAAATCATAGCGACGAATAACATATCTTGTTATAATTAACACAAAATGTTATTGACATAGTTTTTTTCAAATATCAAAAAATGTTATTCCAAAGTTATTTCCGTCTGCTCGGGCAATGCTTAACTGAAGCACAGAGTTTATAGAATTTTGGCTATGCGGGAGACATAGGCACTAATCGTGTGAAAAATCATACTAACATAAAAAAAATATCGAAATTATTATGAAAATTTTCATAAAAAATACGTTTTTTTCTGTGTTTTAAAAAGCAATTTTTCTCGAAAAAAAATACTCAAAATTATTTTTATTGCACTATGGGTATCAAATGATCGAGATTTTTCATACATTTCAAAGGTAATATTTTTTTTATGAAAATACAAGAAATGTTCACAAAACTACATATTTTTGAAAAAAAAAACTCAAAATTTTAATACTTATAATTTAATCAAACGATCGGGATGTTTTCATACATTTCGTGAGTTGTAACACAATTTTTTGAAAAAACTCAAAAATTTCACAATACTACGTACTTTCCAGTCACTCCTCAGCATCTGAGGGGATCGGATCGTTTGCTTTGCTATCGTTTGCATCATTGTTACAATATGGAAACAAAAGAACCACAATTCGCGTAAGTGAAACCTGCTCAACGTGCTAGCTGGGTACGCCAGTATCCCAAATCCGCAAATGGCCCATTTGTCGTTTTGATACGGCAACTCGACATCCCGATTAAATTTGTAAGCTTGGCTGCTACTATCAACCGTTATTACCCGACGCGTCTCGTTTCGAAATATCGTGGCACCCGTAAATCAACTTGGTGTTCAGAGAAAAACGCTCAGAAAGTTAGACAGTTGGCTTTGCGCATGGCAAAATTCTGAGCTTAAATCGTCTCTAACTCAGTTAAATCATGAATTACCTTTATGAAACTTTCAGGAGTGATTGAAAATCATCTTTTAAGAGGATTTAATGAATTTTCTGTTATATGAAATTTTGTGATTTTCTACATGTATGTAACCCCTTAAATTGATTGAGCCCTAATAAATAAACGAAGTGAAAAAATACGTTATTTCCAAAAAAATACCCAAAATTTCAAAGTTTCAAAATTTATTACATTCGAAATATTTGAAAAAAAATCTGATCATTTGTTACCAAACTGAAATATTGAGTTTTTTTTCTAAAATACGTAGTTCTGTGAAAATTTTGAACATTTTCAAAAAAGGTTGATATTACATTCCAATTGTATGAAAAAGTCCTGATCATTTGATACCAATATTGAAAAAAAACATTTTTTTCAAAATTTTTAAACCAAGACTAACATTTTGAAAGGGCGTTATATTGAATGTTTGGCCTTTTTAAAATGTTAGTCTTGATTTGAAAATTTTGAAAATATTGTTTTCGAAAAGATCGGAAAATTTCACAAATGTTTCATATATTAACATTGAAAAACGGACCATTACTTGCTGAGATATCGACAATAAAAAATGGTGGGTTGTTTGGGTGAGACTTAGAAAACATCAATTTTCCTGTTTTTAAACCTTTGCATTGCAATATCTCAGCAACGAAAGGTTGTTTCAACAAAGTCCGAGAAAGCAAAATATAGAGAGCTTTTCAAAAATATTTTTTTCAAAAGTGTGCAAACATGTGCACTATTTAAAAAAATGAAAATTGCGACTATTTTCAAAAAAGTTACCTAAAAATGGCTATAACTTGAAAACGGTGCACTTTATCAAAAATTTTTTTGCGACCAATATTTCGATTTTTTGAAAAAATCAGTATTGATTAAAAAATTCATAACTCGGTTAAAGATTTTTTGCACAACCTGGAAATTTCTGAAAAGTTGGCATTTTATGTCCTCTAAAACATATCAAAAATAAAAAAAAATTAAAAATAGTGTTTTTTTGCAAATCAACTTTTAGTGATAAAGAGTTAAATAAAAAAATCACCAAACTTTTTTTACAGTGTATCATTTTTTTCTAGTGTAGTCTGTATCCATACCTACAACTTTGCCGAAGACACCAAATCGATCAAAAAATTCCTTCAAAAGATACAGATTTTTGAATTTTCATACCACTTTTTTTTATGGACAGCTGCCAAATTTGTATGGAAAATTATATGGACAAACTAATGATGCAAAATGGCTTCTTTGGGCATACCGAAGGCACCAAAAAAGTTTCAGTCGGATTAAAAAATACAAAAAAAATCGAATGACCGAAATCCTAGAGAATATGCGCCATATGCGGTGCTAAACCGAGGCAAGACTGTATTGTTTTGAAATCCGATTGCACCTTTAAAAATTAAAAGACATTTTTTCCCAAGTTTTCTAACAATGATGATCAAAAAATGGCAACTCTATTAAAATTTTTTTGCCCTTTTACAGCAATTCCCCACGAAAACAGCATGTTTCGAAAAAAAAGTTCTCCGATCGGGCTCATAATTTTTCGGGGGAATCCTTGGCAAAAATAATTAGACTAGTATTTTTTTTTTGTTTGGCCACTAGGGTGACCTACGCCGTGTTAGAGTGGTCCCAAAAATGGCCATTTTCGCCGATTTTCGCAAAAACTACATTTATTCAAAAAATCATAACTCCGCACTAATTCAACTGATTTTAGCTGTCTTGGGCGCAAACGAAAGGGTATTAGATAGGCCTTCAAGGAAAAATAGTTCAAAGTTTCATATATTTAGTCTAACAATTGAAAAGCTCAAATGAAAACTTAAAATGCTCTTTTGAGGGTCTCGGGACCAAAGAATTTATGTGTGAAAATATTTTTTATTGGATTCCTCATAAAATTTTACATAATATATCCAAAAAAATTGTCTTTGGCTCTTACGGTTCTTTTTTATGCACAGAAAAAAAAAGAAAATGTAGCTTTTTTTGTTGAAATTTAATCTTTTATATTAAGTTAGACCTATAAAAAACCTTTAAAATGCTCAAACTAAAGATAACAGATTAAATTTCTTCAAAAATAGCATTTATCAAACCAAGAAGATTCATAAGTTTAATAAATTATCAATCACAAATGAATTAAAAATTTAAAGAGTAAACTTCAATCTTCAAGTTATGATATTACCTAAAACAAAGTTAAGGATGTGGAATAGTTTTTTTTTATTAAGGGTGCACAGAAACCAGGGGAGTGTCCCTTGTTATTCAAAACATGGTCGAACTTACGGACGCAATTCTGCAACAATCTGATAGTCGATAGTTCTCGTTGTTCTGAAGTACTAAAATGTATTTAACAAAAATCTCGGTGCAGAATTTTGATTGATGTGTAGTTCAATTTTCAGTTTGGTTTTCGTTAAATCATTTCACCAGAGCATTTTTTTATTTAGAAGATTTTTAAAATACATCATGCGCACACTTCCCAATTAACTCTGTTGTGAAGCATGAAATTGTGAAATCCAATCCAGATTTCAGTCTTTGAAATTGTGATTCAATTTGCTCATTCCCAAACAACAACGTTTGATCTAATCCCACGCCCAATAAAATGCTAACCAACGTAGAATCAACAACACCTTTCTCCGCCTTCTTCTCCTTTCATTTTCCAGAGAGTCAAAAAAGTACCTGTGGCGGGCGGACCGCGTTTCGCACATTAAAAACTGCAACGAAACGGGCCAGTTCGAGATGCGGGGCCGCAGCCTGCTGGTGGTGGTTGCGTCCGAGCCCCAGCCCGAGTTCGAGCAGTTCACGGCCAAGGTGCGGGCGTACAACCAGCAGAAGCCGTTCATGTTCAAGATGCCCACGCTGTTCAAGGAGTTCCCGAAGGTAGGCTGAGAGTAAATTGACACCTTTGTGTTTTGGACGGGGCGTATTAAACTTTGGAAAATCTTTAAGAGTTAGCGTGGATTTGATGAATGAGCTTAAAACACCATGCGTTTCCAGCAAAATTAAATGGAAAGTGACTTTTTGAAGAGACCGCGGTGCTTAAAGGTTGATTTATGTTACAAGATCTGTTTTATATCATCTGAAAAATAATCTCAAAAAATATTCCTAGTTCACTATCAAATCTGCTCCTAAAACTTTTCAACCAATTCGACACAAAGTTCACCACGGCTCGTGTTTCGTACGTGACTTTGGCTCAATTTCACTCGCCTAGTTCTAATCGCTTTGTGTCTTTGAAAGAAACGAACAAAAAATAATAAATATCCGCTCTCTTCTCTGTCCCCACCCCCTCAACAGTACGTGTCAATCTACGCGGCCTATCTGTACGATTCCGTGAAACTGTACGCCTGGGCGCTGGACAAACTGCTGAAGGCCGAGCAGCAGCACCGGCCCCTCACCGACGAGGTCATCCACGAGGTGGCCAGCAACGGAACTCGCATCATCGAAACCATCATCCAGAACCGAACCTATAAAAGTGAGTACAAAGTGCCCGCCCGGAACAAGACCTCCCGCTCGGTGTCCCCATTTGCCCCGACGATCCTAACGACCTAAAGGTATCCTTCTTCTTCTTTTCCCTCTCTCTCCTGCTCTGCTGCTTCATCTTCGAAAGGTATCGCCGGTGCGATGATCCGGATCGACGAGTTCGGTGACTCCGAGGGTAACTTTTCGGTGCTGGCCTTCAAGCGGGAACCGTACACGGAGGGAAACTTTTCCTGCGACTTCCAGATGATGCCGGTGGCGCACTTTCAGATGCGGACCGTCCCGCTGCATGGAGGTGGAGCTGGAGCTGGCGGCAGCAACGATTCCAGCCTGAAGCGAATCGATGAAATCCCAGTGAGTGAGTCGTCATTATTTTAGTTTGTTTTCTTGCCATTTTTTATCGTCTTTAGTCTTTTTTTTTGTTCTGGGGGGTTTTTTAGCCATGACAGAGATGCATAACAGAACCGATGGTAGAAGTCCATATTACGTTAGTCTGTTTGAATAATTTAAGAAGATTTTCTGTAAGTTTTTAGAAAACATTTTCTTACTCTTGTCTATTCCATAGTTAAAAGCAATTATTTTTCAATTGAATTATGATGTAAAACACAGCTGAAAGGAACACCAAAACTCTGTTATGTACCTAAATGAACTCATTGTAACTTGATTATTCACAAATAAAACCGAATTGAAATTGAAAATTGAAATTTAAGAAGATAAGGCCAATGAGTTATTCTCTAGGTTTTTGAAAAAAAATACTTTGTTTAGTACCTTTATCAGGGGTGACATTAGGTCTGAGGGGTGAGATAGGATCATACAAAAGAGCTGAAATTTTTATGGCTCAATATCACACCTGATGACGGTATCTTTTTTATATTTAAAATTGTACTTTGAGTAGGGCTTATCTCATTTAGTGTATTGGGCAAAGTTTCATGTTATGATTAGGACTTTTCAGAAACATAGGATAATCGGAAAATTAATCTGATTTTTTTATTTGGCTATTATCTGCCACTCGAAACAAGCCCGCTCCATATGTAATTTTGTCAATTTTGAGATAATGCTGCCGTTTGGTTCTAATGAAGTGAACTATTTTTACAGTAAAGTTGTTTTTTTGAAGTGCTCCAAAAGTTTTTTTTTTCAAATAGCTAGAACGGGAATCGATTCTCTTGAAAATTTTACATGAAACATGAAACATTTACATGAATCCTTGTTAATAAATATACAGCGGGTTTGAAAATAAAATGGTTGAGGGGCTTTTGGTCTTTTTGTGGTTTTTGGTCATTTCCATAGCACCTGTCTCCATGTACACTAGGCCGTCCCAAAAAAATGAAAAGTTGTCAAATCTTTGGTGCTCACCCCTAGAATGATAGATTAGGATGTCAGGAACAATGTTTTCATATAACAAAAAATCCCAAAAATGGTTTACAACTCGCGCGCGGTGCTTGAATGAAAAAAAAAAAGCATTTTTCGAGTATTTTTCAGAAATGCGCGTAACAATCATACTAAAGTTATTCAAATTTGGTAGCCTTGGGCTTCAAGTTGTAGTCCCCTGAACAAATTCCTGTACAGACATAAAAGCTTGTGTTTGGGCATGGCAGGGTGTTTTAGGGAGAAAAATTCTATTTTTTAGTTGAAAAATTTCAAAAATCACTCCCAAAGCGAGCCAAAAAACTAATGCATTCAGCTTATAGAAAATTTGACGGAGATGATTTTGATTTTTTTAACATTCAATTTTTGTCCACGCATAGCTGAGATATTTGCCTTTTAGTGAACAAAAAGTGTCGAATTTTCAAAATCCTTAGTATATAAACGTTTTTAGCATAAAACATTGGCTCCTATGATTACAAACGGGAAAGCACATATTTTTGATATTTTTATTTTGCACGCTTAAAAACAATATTTGTTTATAATATATCATGAAAAACGTGAGATTTTCCCACAATTTTTTTTGTATGAAAACATTTGTCCTGGCATCCTAATCTATCATTCTAGGGGTGAGCACTAAAGATTTGACAACTTTTCATTTTTTTGGGACGCCCTAATGTACACAAAATTGGCTTATATAAGCTTATGATAATATGTCTCCAAAATTAAGCATGTAAAAAAATCTGTTTTGAGCTGGAATTGCTCATTTATGCTTTTTTAATAGTTTCGTATGATTTTTATTAATATTTTAAACTTTTTATAAATTAAACATCAAATTTATATAATATGAATAAATATTTTTTGAAGTTTATGTCCCTTGACTCGAAGGAAGGGGAGATATGATTTTTTTAAAAAGTGATTTCAAAATTGCACAGTTTTCAAGTTATGTTCATTGAAAAAAAATTTCGAAAAAAGTTCAATTATTTGCAAATAAATAATACTTCCAACCAATTCTTTGAGATTTCAGTCATTCGATTTTTTTTGTATTTTTTAATCCGGCTGAATCTTTTTTGGTGCCTTCGGTATGCCCAAAGAATGCATCATTAGTTCGTTCATATAATTTTCCATACAAATTTGGCAGCTGTCCATAAAAAAAAGTGGTATGAAAATTCAAAAATCTGTATCTTTTGAAGGAATTTTTTGATCGATTTGGTGTCTTCGGCAAAGTTGTAGGTATGAATATGGACTACACTGAAAAAAAAAATGATGCGCGGTAAAAAATTTTTTGGTGATTTTTTATTTAACTTTTTGTCACTGAAACTTGATTTGCAAAAAAACACTTTTTTTATTTTTTTTTTATATGTTTTAGAGGACATCAAATGCCAACTTTTCAGAAATTTCCAGGTTGTGCAAAAAATCATTGAGCGAGTTATGAATTTTTGAATCAATACTGAATTTTTTAAATAATCGAAAAATTGGTCGCAAACTTTTTTTAGCTTCATTTTTCGATGTAAAATCAAATTTGCAATCAAAAAGTACTGTAATAAAATTTTGATAAAGTGCACCGTTTTCAAGTTAAATCCATATTTAGGTGACTTTTTTGAAAATAGTCGCAGTTTTTCATTTTTTAAATTAGTGTACATGTTTGCCCACATTTGAAATAAATATTTTTGAAAAGCTGAGAAAATTCTCTATACTTTGCATTTTTGAATTTTGTTGATACGACCCTTATTTGCTGAGATACTGCCATGCAAAGGTTTAAAAACAGGAAAATTGATGTTTTCTAAGTCCCACCCAAACAACACACCATTTTCAAATGTCGATATCTCAGCAACTAATGGTCCGATTTTCAATGTTAAAATATGAAACATTCGTGAAATTTTCCGATCTTTTCGAAAAAAATGTTTTCAAAATTTTTAAACCAAGACATACATTTCAAAAGGGCCAAACATTCAATATTACGCAAAACATAAATTATCCTGTTTTTAAACCTTTGCATGGCAATATCTCAGCAACTAAGGGTCGTATCAACAAAATTCAAAAATGCAAAATTTAGAAAATTTTCTCAGTTTTTCAAAAATATTTTTTTCAAAATTGGGCAAACATGTGCACTAATTTAAAAAAAAAAATGAAAAACTGCGACTATTTTCAAAAAAGTCACCTAAAAATGGATTTAACTTGAAAACGGTGCACTTTGCAATTTTGATTTTACATCAAAAAATGAAGTTGAAAATTTTTTGCGACCAAATTTTCGATTTTTTTTTAAAATCAGTATTGATTCAAAAATTCATAACTCGCTCAAAGATTTTTTGCACAACCTGGAAATTTTTGAAAAAATGGCATTTAATGTCCTCTAAATCATATCAAAAAATAAAAAAAATTAAAAATTGTGTTTTTTTTTTTGCAAATTAAGTTTTAGTGACAAAAAGTGAAATTACAAATCACCAAAAAAATATTTTGCTGTGTATAATTTTCTTCAGTGTAGTCCATATCCATACCTACAACTTTGCCCAAGACACCAAATCGATCAAAAAAATCCTTCAAAAGATACAGATTTTTGAATTTTCACAAATCATTTTTGTATGGCCAGCTGCCAAATTTGTATGGAAAATTATATGAACGAACTAATGATGCAAAATGGCTTCTTTGGGCAAATAATTGATCTTTTTCGAAAAAAAAGAAAGAAAAAAAAAAATGAAAAAAGAAATGAAAATAAAACTCTTAAATTAATTTATAAATACAAAATGAATGTGAGGAAGGCACCAACCACCTTTAAGGTGGATTAAGTAACGTTTATCGTGAAAAATCACTAAGTCTTGTTATTGCCTGTTGAATTACTAAGTGTATTTTCCCAATTTGGATTTAAAAATCTTAATCCTACTTCCACGACAATCAAAAATCAGACAACGAAAAAAAGGCCTTCGGATTATCTAGTCCAGGCTGTAATTTAATTTTATCAGGAAATTCAACGCTTTACACAGTCAGCTAAATTCTTGGAACGATTTTCACATTTTTGGCATGCCGTAATTTTGGCTTTATGAAACGACCATTAAGCCAAACAACTCATTCGGTCAAATATTTGCTCTCCAGATTCCTCCAGAGCCATGTAATGGCGACGCTCGATGCATGAAAAACTCTTTTTTTCTCCGAACTTCACCGGGAAAGCAAACAAAAGATCCTAAAGAGCACGGCGGGCTTTCAGGAATCACCGGCACAATCCCCCCCGATATTGAAGATTATGCGCTTATTAACCCTCCCCTTCCACTTTTTTCTCGCCCCCCTTTCCCAGGAGTTCAAGCTGTCCAAGGGTGGCATCACCATCGACTGGGCCGGCTCGGAGCGGCCGATGGACGAGCCGGCCTGTGGCTTCATGAACGAGCACTGCACCAAGGACGAGTCGCACATCACGTCGATGGTGACGGCCATCGTGCTGGCGATGGTGCTGTTCTGCGCCAGCGTCATCACGATGAGCATCTACCGCAAGTGGAAGATCGAGCTGGAAATCGAGGGCCTGCTGTGGAAGATTGACCCCGGCGAAATTAAGGGCTACTTCAACACGGAAATCGTGTCGTCACCGAGCAAGGTGAGGTGATTTTTAGAATTGACTGATTGAGGCCAAGTTCCCATGAGAAAATTAATTGTTGACTCCATCCCAAGTCAATCATAAACCTATAGGAATGAAAGCTTTATTTTAGACGAGTGCAACCAAGTACATGCTATTTCTGTGGGATTGTTTGCACCCGCTTTCTCTGCTATTATCCTGAAGAAAACTACAGTTAAACCTCGTATAAGAGCGCCTCGCATATGCAACTTTGCATATACGAGTCATTCCACCTGATTCGGTTTTGTCGCAAGAGTTGCATATGCGAGGTACAGGGCTTATGGGATTTTGGCTATATGGGAGACATGGGCTATATTTTTATAAAAAATCAACTAAACTATACAAATTTAAAGTGTTTTGGAATCGTTATGAAGTCAGCTTTACAGCTACACCAAATTTACATGGTTTACGATGTTCTAGGTCATCCGAAACTTCGTCAAGTTAAGGCCTATGTGTTCAACGCCGTACAAGTATGAGGTAGGCGATTTGACTGTGGTTTTTGACCACAGATCATATCCGGTTAGCCTCAGGGAGGTTCAGGGACTAGTCTACCGATATGTGGTGATATTCTGGGTCTTCTGTAGAGTCCCGGGAGGTACGTCCGATGGGTCTACCGCCGTAACACGGCAGAGGTCGGTAGTTTTAGACCTCAGATCATATCCGGATAGCCTCAGGGAGGTTCAGGGACTAGTCTACCGGTATGTGGTGATGTTCTGGGTCTTCTGTAGAGTCCCGGGAGGTACGACCGATGGGTCTACCGCCGTAACACGGCAGAGGTCGGTGTTTTTTGACCTCAGATCATATCCAGATAGCCTCAGGGAGGTTCAGGGACTATTCTACCGATATGTGGAAATGTTCTGGGTCTTCTGTGGAGTCCCGAGAGCTACGCCTGAAGGGTCTACCGCCGTAATAAGGCAGAGGTCGATGGTTGTTGGCCTTAGATTATATCCAGATAGACTCAGGGAGGTTTAGGGACTAGTCTACCGATATGTGGTGATGTTTTGGGTCTCCTGTAAAGTCCCGGGAGTTACGGCCGATGGGTCTACCACCGTAACAAGATAGAGGTCAGAAGTTTTCGACCTCAGATCATATTCAGATAGCCTCAGGGTGGTTCAGGGACTAGTCTACCGATGTGTGGTAATATTCTGGGTCTTCTGTAGAGTCCCGGAAGTAACGGTCAGTGGGTCTACAGCCGTAACTAGTCTACCGATATGTGGTGATGTTCTGGGTGTTTTGTAAGATTTCGAGAGCTACGGCCGTTGGGTCTACCACCGTAACAAGATAGAGGTCGGAGGTTTTTGACCTCAGATCATATCCGGATAGCCTCAGGGAGGTTCTGGGGCTAGTCTACCAATGTGATAGGTCTTTTGTAAGATCTCGGGAGTTACGGCCGATGGGTCTACCGCCGTAACAAGATATAGGTCTGTGGTTTTTGATCTCAGATCATATCCGAATAGCCTCAGAGCCGTTACTTCCGGGACTCTACAGAAGACCCAAAAGATCATAACACATCGGTAGACTAGTCCCTGAACCGTCCTGAGGGTATCCGGATATGATCTAAGATAAAAATCCTCTGCCTTATTTCGGTGGTAGACCCATGGACCGTAACTCTTGGGACTCTTAAGAAGACCCAGAACATCACCACACATCGGTACCCAAGTAACATTTTTCCCAGGAGTTCTACAAGAGTTCTTCAAGATAGCTTCAGCATAGCCGTTTGGACCGCGGTAGGATAAAATTCTCTTCAAGTACTCTTCCAAACTCCTGAAGAAGTTTTGAAGAGAATTTTATCCTACCGCGGTCCAAACTGCTATGCTGTAGCTATCTTGAAGAGCTCTTGTAGAACTCCTGGGAAAAATGTTACTTGGGTAGACTAGTCCCTTAATCTCCCTGAGGCTATCTGGATATGAACTTAGGTCAAAATCCACCGACCTCTGCCATGCTACGGCGGTAGACCCATTGACCGTAATTCCCGGGACTCTACAAAAGACCCAGAACATCACCACATATCGGTAGACTAGTCCATGAACCTTCCTGAGGCTATCCGGATATGATCTGAGGTCAAAATCCACCGACTTCTGCCTTGTTACGGCGGTAGACCCATTGACCGTAGCTTCCGGGACTTTACAGAAGACCCAGCACATTACCAGAAGTCGGTAGACTAGTCCCTGAACCACCCTGAGGTTATCTGGATATGATCTGAAGTCAAAAACCTCCGACCTCTATCTTGTAACGGAGGTAGACCCATCGGCCGTAATTCGCGGGACTCTACGGGAGACCCGCAACATCACCACATATCTGTAGACTAGTCCCTCGAACCTCCCTGAGGCTATCCGTATATGATATGAGGTCAAAATCCACCGACCTCTGCCATGCTACGGCGGTAGACCCATTGGTCGTACCTCCCGGGACTCTACAGAAGACCCAGAACATCACCACATACCGGTAGACTAGTCCCTGAACCTCCCTGAGGCTATCCGGATATGATCTGTGGTCTAAAACTACCGACCTCTGCCGTGTTACGGCGGTAGACCCATCGGACGTACCTTCAGGGACTCTACAGAAGACCCAGAACATCACCACATATCGGTAGACTAGTCCCTGAACCTCCCAGAGGTTATCCGGATATGACCTGTGGTCAAAAACCACAGTCAAATCGCCTACCTCATACTTGTACGGCGTTGAACACATAGGCCTTAACTTGACGAAGTTTCGGATGACCTAGAACATCGTAAACCATGTAAATTTGGTGTAGCTGTAAAGCTGACTTCATAACGATTCCAAAACGCTATAAATTTGTATAGTTTAGTTGATTTTTTATAAAAATATAGCCCATGTCTCCCATATAGCCAAAATCCCATAAGCCCTGTACCTCGCATATGCGTGCTTCGCATAAGAAACCCCCATATGAGGTGCATATGCGAGGTTTAACTGTATTCAACCTGCAGGAATATTGTGGATTTGAATGTAATATGAGCATATACCTGCAACCGGCATATTTCACCCTTCGATTGCGATGAATTCGAATGTAAATTAGAATTTTCGATTCTCGATTTTCACTCTCTACGCTCCGTTTGTTCAGAAAAGGGTAGAAATTTGCATTCATTGTGTAATCAACTATTCTTCTTCGTGCACTTTCCAGCTGAGTCTGGCCAGTGCTCAGTCGTTCGGGTCCCGCTGCTCGAACCAGGTGTTCACGCCGACGGCCGGCTTCCGGGGC
Source organism: Culex quinquefasciatus (assembly GCF_015732765.1). Taxonomy (NCBI): domain Eukaryota; kingdom Metazoa; phylum Arthropoda; class Insecta; order Diptera; family Culicidae; genus Culex; species Culex quinquefasciatus. The sequence continues at coordinate 84,624,340 of NC_051862.1, forward strand.
GTGGTGGTGCGCATCAAAGAACTGAAATTCTCCCGCCGCAAGGACATCTCGCGCGAAATCATGAAGGAGATGCGGCTGCTGCGCGAACTCCGCCACGACAACATCAACAGCTTCATCGGGGCGTGCGTCGAACCGATGCGGATCCTTCTAGTCACGGATTACTGCGCCAAGGGCAGCCTGTACGACATCGTCGAGAACGAGGACATCAAGCTGGACGACCTGTTCATCGCGTCGCTCGTGCACGACCTCGTAAAGGTGAGTTTGTTTGGGGCTGAAAAACTAGGAAAAGCTAACTTACCAATCAATTTCCCCCAGGCCATGATCTACATCCACAGTTCAGCTTTAAACTACCACGGGAATCTCAAGTCCTCAAACTGCGTGGTCACCTCCCGCTGGATGCTCCAGGTGACCGATTTTGGTCTGCACGACCTGCGGCACTGCGCCGAAAACGAGTCGATCGGCGAGCATCAGCACTACAGAAGTAAGTCCGAAAACAATTAGCACAAATTCAAGATACTAACAACTCCCTCTCGCAGATCTTTTCTGGAAGTCTCCGGAGCTGCTCCGTCAGCCAAACCTGTACGGCAGTCAGAAAGGGGACGTGTACGCGTTCGCCATCATCCTGTTCGAGATCATTGGGCGGCGGGGTCCGTTCGGCTACAGTGATCTGGAGCCGATCTCGATCGTGGAGCTGGTGCGGTCCTATCCGGAACCGGGGCAGGAGCCGTTCAGGCCGGACATCGAAAGCGTTATCGACAGCGATACCGTGCCGGACTATGTGATCAACTGCATCCGGGAGTGCTGGGACGAGAACCCGGAGAGCAGGCCGGAGTTTCCACAGATAAGGTAGGTTGTGGAGTTGGGATCATTGGTCAATGCTATAATCGTTGCTTCTTTTTTCTCTCGCAGAGCAAAGCTGAAGCGGATGCGCGGCGGCAAGTCCAAGAACATCATGGACCAGATGATGGAGATGATGGAAAAGTACGCCAACAACCTGGAGGAGATCGTGCAGGACCGAACGCGGCTGCTGTGCGAGGAGAAGCGCAAAACGGAAGACCTGCTGCACCGGATGCTGCCCCAGCCGGTGGCGGAGAAGCTTACGATGGGTCTCGGGGTGGAACCGGTGTCGTACGACTCGGTGACGATCTACTTTAGCGACATTGTTGGTTTTACAGCGATGTCGGCGGAGAGTACGCCGCTGCAGGTGGTCAACTTTTTGAACGATCTTTACACGGTGTTTGATCGGATCATTAAGGGGTACGACGTTTACAAGGTGGAGACGATCGGGGACGCTTACATGGTGGTGTCGGGGCTACCGATCTCAAACGGAAACCGACACGTGGGTGAAATCGCGTCGATGTCGCTGGAACTGTTGCAGGCGGTTCGGACGCACCGGATCTCGCACCGTCCGAACGAAACACTTAAGCTGCGGATCGGGATTCATACGGGGCCGGTGGTGGCCGGCGTGGTGGGACTTACGATGCCCCGGTACTGCCTGTTTGGGGACACGGTCAATACGGCCTCGCGAATGGAGTCGAACGGGGAAGCGCTGAAGATTCACATTTCGCCGCAGTGCCGGGACGCGCTAGAGGAACTTGGGGGCTACGTGATGGTCGAACGGGGCCTGATTGCGCTCAAGGGCAAAGGGGACGTGATGACGTACTGGCTAGAGGGCGCCACCGATGATGCGATCCAAAAGCAACCGGTGAACGTGGGAGATCTACCGCCGCCGTTGTTCTGCCGACCGCGACGATCTCCAAAGTTGACGTACGACTCACGCCACCCCAGCATGACCGGAATAGGCTACGCTGGAAGTCGACGCCAGTCGTACGTCGCCCAGCGCGATCTCGAAAGCAATTACAGCCTGCAGGGTTCGGTGTTTGGACCGTCCGCGGGAACCCAACGGGACTCGCCGCGGATCTACCAACGGCACGGCGCCCCACTGTACATCAACGACGACTCCCAAAGTACTTTAGAGCAGCAACGAACTGCAATAGACAAAACCGAATCTAGTGATAGTCTAGTGAAGAAAGTCATCATCAACAGTAGCACTAAGAAGTTTAGAGATAAGCTCCGCTCGATCGCCTCGACCGACGGCTCCCCATCCGCCTCCTCGTCGTTCCTCCGCGAAAGCCGCTCGCTCGATCCCTTCCCGAGCGACGTCCGCCGGCGGTTGGAAAGTATTAGAAGTGATCGCAAACCTCGCAGCACCTGGGGCACCACGCACCGGGGATCGCACTCGATGGACGCGGGCGTGGCCACCATCAGCAACGAGTCGATCGACACGGAACCCAACGCCGGACGACCTGCGCCAACCTTCACCACCGTTCCGGAGGACCACTCGCCGGCGGCCTACAAGTACCTCAACAACAACTGCAACGGCTCCATCGGCGGCGGCCAGGAAGAATCGCACTGTCCCCTCCTGACGCGCCAAACGTCGCTCGTCACCCCGGGTCAGGACGGGGACTCCCTGAGCACCCACAAGCGGTGGTACTCGCTGGAGAACGTCGTCGGAGGCAACTCGCCGCTCGATGACGACAGCTGCAGCAAAAAGTCCACCACGCGGAACTCGATCAAGTCGTGGATTGTGGGCATTTTCCACGGCAACGGGTTCAAAACCAGCGATTCTAGTCTGCGTAAGGTCGGGGTGGTGCCGGTCGGGGTAGGGACGGGCGTGACCGGGTTCGGGGAGTTGCAGTCGACGCCCGAGAAGGAGAGCATGGTTTGATGATGAAGAGGAGGAGAAGCGGGAGGAATGGGTTTTATCCACTGTACCATATTAGTCACAAATGGGTTCTAAGTGTATGCGTGTTCGTGTATTTGTTTGTATGTATGTATTTGTGTGTAAGTAACGAGATCGCGCAGTGATGGTAAAGATTTGGCTTTTCGCGACTTAGTTGCTTAACTTGAAAGAGTGATTGATTTGAAATTTAGTTTGGTTTCATTCTTTTAAATTTTAAATTCGGTTTTTTAATTGTTATGCATATTTTTGTTAGGTCTAGTCGGCAATTTATTTATTTTTTTAAATCCCTTCTATCGTTTACGCTTTGGTGGGGTTGTTGGTTTGTCTTCTTCGTCCTTCTCCACCACCGGTATTTGTTGAGGGCAGGGCTGCCAGGTTGCCAGATAAATCTGGGAATGCCAGATTTTTAAAAAGTCAGCCAGAATAAAGATTCACCCTTCTCTGTGCCAGATATTGATAGATTTTGCCAAATTTATCACGTTATGCCCATTTTGAACAACTTTTTGTTTAGAATGAACGAATTTAATAGAAAATAAAAAAAGGAGATTTTCGTCTGAAAGATTTTCCAAATTTTGACCTGGTTACCCTGGTTGAGGGGGTAAGGGAGCATGTGACAGGAACTGCCAGGGGTCTAGTGCTCACCATGAGAGCCTTGAGATCTGGTAGCTATCGAAAACCAGATGGCAAGATGACCGGACAAGATTCGAGCCCTAACCGTTTGCTTGAATCGCAGATTTTTTAACTAGAAATTTAAGCCTTATTAACAGCAAAATTAAATTTAGTGTTGAAATTTGGTTTTCAAAGTAACCTCTTTAAAAATTTGCCCGATAATTGGAAAATGGTCCACTACACGCGAACATTTTTTGCCTCGACTTTTTATGGAAATTGTCATAACTCTGAATAGAAAACAGTTAGAGTCCCACTTTTTCTATTGGGTCCTGTAGAAATGTTATGCAAAGTTAACGAGACGTAAACTGATCTGATTGTTTCAATAGTTTCTTCAAAAAAGTGGACCAATTCAAATAAACTGTTTTCAAAAACATAAACGATAACATAAAAAAAATCAACCATCCTAAATTGATTTTGAATTATTTTGCAGGAAAAATAGAAAAGAAACAAAATAATGTTTAAGTAGTGCAGCTTTTCAAAAGGTAGTATGTATAAAAAATCGAAGTGCTTCAAAAAAGTACTCTTGAAATGTTTTTATAAACTTTTTTTTTTTTAATTTTGAATAAAACTGAGCTCATTTAAATTTTTTTCAAGCTGTTACTTCAATAAGGCTTGTAAATTCATTTTTTTGCTTTTGTGGTAATTAAAAGTAAGGTGTAAAGTCAATAATATTTTGTTTAATGTAAGGTCGATACATAGTGCATCCATCCCGGAAATTTCCGGGATTTTCCCTTAACCGGGAATTCCTCAAAAAATCCATTTTTTGTCTAGAAACTCAGATTTGATTTTGAAAATAAATGAACAGTTGAATACTTAAGCTGCCATTACATTACCGCAAACAAACAATCAAACTCGCACTTTTTCAAATTTGACAGTTTGCCGAACTCGCAAACAAGGCAAAATGACGTTTGTATAATCCACGCAAACAAACAAAGCAAAAGTCAAAAGGGCGAGTTTGTTTGTTTGTTTGCGGTAGTGTAATGGCTCTTTCAGTAATCAACAAGAATTTTAAAGCACTATCAAATTTGTATTTGGCATATATCTACATTTATTTGGTTTGTAAGGGAAAATGACTAAAATTTTAATTTACTGATCCGTAAAATGCCTAGCGCTTTAAATGATTGACATTAAATTTTATTTATTTTTTTAGAAACATTTTCGTTCCATGATAATTTTAAACTTGAAAAAAATCATATTTATTTATTTTTCATCAAACATCGGCCAATCAGGACAATAGTAACAAATTAAGACAGCTGTTTAAGCCAAAAATGTTGGCATAACGTTCTGATATTTTTTAACGAACAAACAATCAGTACACTGATTTTCAAATTTATTGCTCTAAAATATCCTTTACCTATTCAGACTGCAGTCCCGATTTCCCACAGTTGGCGGCAGTGGCTGAAATATAATTTGTAAAATATGTTTTTTATAAAACATGAAATTCTAAACATTTTTAAAGTTTTACATTGGATGGTTTCATTTTATTTGTTTTCGTTTCTTGTTTTTTTTACAGTTTCAATGATTTTTTTTAACTTTTGTAGTCATTTCATATAAAAAAATTAAAGAAATATATTATTAAGAATTGTATGATTATTAATATGAAATAATTTGAATACCATTGGATTAAAAATAAGGATTCATTAAAAATCCAAAGCGCAACAAAAAACAAAAAACAACAATTTTTAATGTTTTTAAAACTAACTTAAAACTGCTGTTCTTGTTCAAAATGTAGTATAGATTATCTAATTGTATAATTGTAAGCTTGAAAAACTTAACAAATATAATAAAAACGTAGATTTTTGGACTGTTTAGAAAATTTTCCGGGATCCCGGGAATTCCTAGGATCTGAGAAATATTTTTCCCGTTTCCCGGGAAAATTGGACGCCCTATCGATACATATTTTTTTTCAAATTTATATCTCTCCACTCTGATCAAGGTCGAAACGGAGGAAGGGGAAGGACAATTTACGAGTTTATTAATTTTTACATTCTAATAAATAAAAGTAATTCAAAGCAAACAGTTGTTTTGCAGTCATTAGTTTTCGAAATAAAACGGAACATATTGACAAAAAATTAAAAGATAGCTTCTTTCGATATGTACTTCAAAATTCTAAGTATTTCGAACAATCACGATTAATATGATTACCAACGCGGGAATTTGCTTTTTATTTTTTATTCCACGTCTTTTTCATTGAAATTTTAGTTATTTTTGAATTCAAATTTGCCCTTTTATTTTTAAAGCCAGTATTTGAAATGGGGACATAAACTAATACGTGAAAATGTTGCAATTTCAACCGAATTCTGAATGCATAATTTTGGAAAAAAAAGTCAAATTAAATTATTTTAGTTTTCAACAAATATTTGGTAAAATGACACAAAGAAGAGGTAAAACGGTGAAAAAGTAACATTTTAGAAGCTTTTATAAACTAAACTGATTTTTAATGTTTTAATTTTTTTTGCCTTTGTTGAGTTATGGTTTTTGAAACTATTGAAATTGTGATTTCCTGCAATATTCTTATTTTAAAATGTTCGAATGTTGTTTTTTTTAACAAAATGTTAGGCCGATTCTCATTTTATTTAATGTTTTTATCAAAAGAAATGAGTAATTAATAATACATTTTTTTTATGCCGGATCTACGAAATTTTGATGAAAATTATGACTTATCGATTGAATGACCTTTTTGATGAGACAGTGATTTTGAAGATGGGTAAATTCGATCCATAGATGAATAATGAACCTTGATTTCAAAAAAATGTAGAGGATGAAAGATAAACATAAATCTTGTATTTTGTTTTTGCGGTGATCTGAATTTGGAAGCATTTTTTTATATTTGTTGAAAAATGATGGGCAGATCTGCAGAAAGATTGTTTTGCATCAAAATATTAATTTTTAAAGTGTAGATCTTTTGAACAAAATTTATTTCAAATCAATGGCATATTTTTCATGTGTTTTGTTTACAATTTTAAATTTGTTGGTGTAAATTCATTTTTTTTCACTCTCACGGTCAGCGTAGAAAGACAAATGTAAAGATATTTGCAATGGCTTTATTTGTAATAACAAGCTAACCAAGTCAATAAGAAGCATAATATCCAAAACCAGTCTAAAATCAAAAGATATCATCTAAAAGTTTGCCGATTTTTTTAGAGTTTACGTTACGGAAGTTTGATTGATTATCAAAATAGTTTTGATTACAGTGTTGCAAATGTAATGTTTTCAATCATTTTGTTTTAGTTGAAATAACCGTTTAAACATTTAACTTCTTAGTTTTTTTTCCAAGTAATTCTTAAAACGCAACACTCTTTCGTTAGCAACTAGCTTTCAGTAAACTGAGTAGTATGGATTGGTTTGGTATCTTAAACGGTAGTTATCTTTGGCAATCAAAAAATAAATTATTGTACATAAACACATCCTGTACCACAATAATCACTGTGGCGCAATCTCGTTACTTCTTAGTGTTTTCTTAGGCAACCAATTGAGTGTATAGTACAACCCCCTTCTTGTTTGATTCTACTTCCTACCCAAACCCACACACACACACACACATCAAAAACCACCACAACCAAACGATCTGGAAGATTTAAAAGTAGCAACAAAACTGAACAGCGCAGATTTTAAGTTTTGTTTGTTTGTTCTTTCGCGTGCCACACAACGTGTTTTCACCGTAGGTGAACTCAACGATACAAATTGTTGTAGGGAAAATAATAGTTAAAAAAGTGTAAACAACAGCTCCTAGCCTTAAGAAGAGTTTTAAAAAAATGTAAGGAATGAAGTGCCATCGTAACACACAAAAAAAAACACAAAAGAAATAAATCAAACAGCAATCAATCAAAGAGTTAGAAAAAAATGGTGAAACAAACTGCAAAATGGATTGATGTCTTAGACCTAATCGAGCTTTTGAGGGGAGTAAACGTCGATTTCGTTTTGATTTCAGCTAAACCAAGCACACACACACACACACAAACGCAAATGCAAACGCAAAAAAACAACAAATCAGGACTCTATCTATTCGTTCGTTACACACAAATTTTACGTAGTTTAAACAAATCATAGGCTGTGAAGTAGGATAAAACTGTATGCTATTATAAATATTAAAACTATATATTTACTAAACTAGGGTTCATATCAGAGCGAGAGCAAGAGTCAGAGAAAGTGAGAGGTTTATCACACACTCAAGTTGTGAAAGAGAGAGTTGAGTTTCAAACACACAAAAACACAGAAATACCGGTTCCAACACGCTTAAGTATGGTTTTTAAATTGTAGACTCTAAGTCATTGTGTAACGCCGCAGTTTCTAAACGAGATTCATTACAAAATAGTCAATCGTTGCTCTGAATTCTTAATCTGGTTTTAGAGAACAAGAAAATTCGTAATGTGTCAAAGTAAAATTATCTGTAAATAGAAAAAAAACGATGTTTCAAACCTTAAACGTGTGTGTTTCAAGCAAGTGATCTAAATTTTAATAAAAAAAAAGTAGCAACACTTAATGTAATTGTGGCCATCAAAAATATGGATGTTTCCTAGAATTATATGTGTGTGTTTGCGTGTACTTCAAGCATATAGAAACACTGTGATCACAAAACTGGGTAACGTTTGAAAATGTTAACAAATCCAAACATCTTACACAAACAGAGCTGCTCGAAAATTTAGTTTGTCAAATCCACCGGAAGATTTACAGAATCTCGTCCGTTTCTCCTTCATCCTGCAAGCAAATCCACTCAATTTTTGGTTAGTTAGGCAATTTGGATTCGGCACACACACCCACACACACACACCCACAACAGACGTAGTTTTGGAAGCAATGAAAAAAACACACGAAATTTTGCAAACATCTCTTAATTTGTGAGTTCATGCGGAACTGCTGCAATGGACGTTGTACATTGAGTGGAGGAAAAGCAAATAGTGTTACTGTAAGAAAAATGTATATTTATTACCTAAAACAAAATAAAGAAATAAGATAATCAAACTGCGAGCGAGTTTTAGTTTACGATTTGAAAGAAAGTCAGCGCAATCTTAAAACATAAGGCGTCCCCATTTGAGCATTTAAAGCTTCTTCGCTGTGATTGGAAACGAACCTCTTTGGGAAGTGTGCTCTGTGAGAAATATTTCACGAGATGTAATCGGTGAAATATTTCACGGGATGTAATCGGTGATATATTTCACGGGAAGGATTTTAAAAGCTTTCTTGAAGCAATCTGTGCGGGAAGCTTTCGTTTTGATTAATTCCAGTGAAATTTACAGAAAACTAAACATTCATTAACACTCAAACGCTCGGGTAGTCATTTGACCCTTATTTTTTTTTTCTAAAAAAAATCATAACTTTTGGTAAAATTGACCAATTTGGATGCTTCCGGTTGCAAAAGGTCCAGATTTGTCTATATTGACAAATCTGGATCTTTTGCAACCGGAAGCATCCAAATTGGTCAATTGGGTACTAAAGCCCTATCTCAATTTTTATGTACAACGGTAAAAAACACGATTAAAAACCATTTCAGATCACTTTTTTTTCATTTTAATGCAATTTTTTTTTTGACAAGACAACATTTTTTCGATGGATCAACTATGGTCTCCTTTGAACGAGCTGTCAAGTAGGAGCTTTTCTGTCAAGAAGGACCGCGAGGTTAATTTTTCAAAATTGATTTAAAAATCCATTTTAAATACTTTGTGGTTGTACAAAGGGTCATTGTACTCAGAAAAATAAGCTCTATCGCTGTAAACAATAATATCAGCAATCTAAGCTTCATTTTAGGACCCAATTGGGTACTAAAGCCCTATGTCAATTTTTATGTACAACGGTAAAAAACACGATTAAAAACCATTTCTCTTCACTTTTTTTCATTTTAATGCAAAAAAAAAATGACAAGACAACATTTTTTCGATGGATCAACTATGTTCCCCTTGGAACGAGCTGTCAAGTAGGAACTTTTCTGTCAAGAAGGACCGCGAGGTTAATTTTTCCAAATTGATTTAAAAATTCATTTTAAACTCTTTGGAATCGTACAAAGGGTCGTTGTACTCAGAAAAATAAGCTTTATCGCGGTGAACAATAATATCAGCAATCTAAGCTTCATTTTAGGACCCAATTCTACCAAAAGTTATGATTTTTTAAAGAAAAAATAAGGGTCAAATGACTACCCGAGCGTTTGAGTGTTAAAACAGTTTCCGTGGCCAGACAATTTTTCCAGTTTTCATTTCATAACACGGTGTATTTTTTTCGAGAACTTTAAAGGTAACAAATTCAGCAAGTCTGATATTTGGAACCATGAAGAAAGCCACAAATTCACAAATTTCCTGGCAAACGGGAAATATATTTTTTTCCGGGAAATCGCGGGATTTTTTTCCCTGGACGGGAAATTGGACGCTCTACCTCACAGTAATATACTCTTAATAGGGTTACCAAATCTTCAATCTATTAGGTTCAACGGAAAGGTCTTTTGATTACACATATTACGATGGGTCGCTTGATGGATCCGCATACCTTTTTTATTAAAATATCTGAGATCCGGCCTCAGAAAAGTGTATAAATAACACTTAAGTGCAAAAAACTTTTGATGGGGTTATCAAAAAGCTTTTAAATGTCTTTCTTAAAAATGTATAACATGACTGGATTTTTTTTACAAAAACCGCCCTTTTTACTATCTTCTGGACTTTCTTCAAAATGTTTTTTTTATGCATAACTTTTGAAGTAATCACTAGTCACTGAGCTTCATAATTTTCAATAGGGACTTATGGGACCCCAAGACGAATCGAATGAGACTAAAACGGTCCAAATCGGATCGGCCAATGCTTAGTTACTTGTGTGAGAATTTGTCGGTGCACATATCCACATCCAAACAAACACACACACATTTGTTCAGTTTTTGATTCTGAGTCGATTTGCATACGTAAAGGTGGGTTAGGAGCTCGTAATAAGAGGTTTATTTTTCGAGTAATTTTATAGCCTTTCCTCAGTAAGGTGAGGAGGGCAAAAAAGAGTAATTAATATTAATCTTAGTAGGTGGTATTCATTATTTGAAAGAAAATTTAGTACAGAAATTTTGGAGTTTTTGAAAGTTTCAAATATTATGGTCACAAGATTTATGCACCAGTTACTAAATTTTATGCATTTTACCTTTACACTCCACCGTGTGCATTGAAATACTTTTAAAAAGTATTTTAATGATGAACGGCGGTATTTGGTTTGTATCATTATTTCAGAAAAAAATCCACACATTCAAGCAATGCACGTGCCACAACAAACGTCCAAAGTGCCAATGTTTTGCTAAATTTACTACATAGAGACCATCCATAAACCACGTGGACACTTTTTTGGTAATCTCGAACCCCCCCCCCCCCTCGTGGACAATTGTCCATACAAAAAAATCTTTTTGTATGGAGCGTGGACAATCGCCATACCCCCTAAAGTGTCCACGTGGTTTATGGATGGTCCCATATCAAAATTATTGTTTTTGTCTGTTCTAAAACTTAGTAAATCATTGTAACACAAAAAAAGTAATCCTGCAAAATTACAAAAAATAAGAGTACTGAAAGGTACTGAAAAGTAAAATCCTACATCAATTATAGAGTTTTCTTTTTGAAAAGGTCATATAAACATGTGAAACACAAAAGCTTATAGGACCTTTTTTAAAAAAATACCCTAAAATTTGAGTGCTGCTTTTTATCACTTATAACGAGTAGCAATATTTTCCGAAACTGATTCAGAGTTTGACGCTTATCTTGCCGGCAAATAACATTTTATAATAAGTGTTTTTTCCAGAATAACAAACAAAAAGTTGTATTCAACTCATTACAAAATATAAAATATGCGACTCGTGTAGATTTGTTTTTTTTTTAAGCTAATTCAGGGGTTCACTGTTACCTTCACTGACGGTAACCTAAAAAGCTCAAAAAGCTTCCAAGTAAAGTGAAATATTTCTTCTGGTGATTATTCGAGGAGACGCTTGGTTGTTTAAATGATTGCAACCCAATCAAAAACATTCATTGGCATCAAGCACGGGATTGAAACTCGTCTGAGAAACCTGTATCATTTTCTAATTCGAAACAGTGGCGCCACGTGGTGGTAGCTGCCCTGTTTATTACACTGTGAAATTATCCATGGCCAATCCAAGGAACCAGAAGGTGACAACGGAAATGTCCGTCCAAAATGGGTGCTGCAAAAAAACTTATTATTTTTCACAAATTTTCGAACAAATCAGCAATGAATTACAAGTTTGACAGTCGAGCTTTACTTAATAGTTGGTTTTGTTATTTGTTTTTGCAAAACCGCATAGTTTTAACAAAAGTGTCAAAAATATTCGTAATCACCTTTTGCCTCTTGGTGGCGCTTTGTGTTAGTATGTGTGTGGTCTATGTTTGTGGACGTGCACGCAGAACACAGAACAGTAAGAACTAGCGAAAATGCTTCACTTTCTTCTGATACAAGTCGCCATATTGAAATTGCTTGAAGATTCATACCCGTGCATCAAGGCAGGGAAGAAAGGTGTTCACCAGGACTAACAGTATACACACAGAATGATCTATAGAAACTATATTTAGTATGTATAAAACTTTATTGTGATATCAATCGAGAAAAATATAGAACAATCAATTTTATAAAAGTTCATACTTCAGAATCGTTTATTTCTCTTCAATTTTTAAATAATGTTCCAGTTTTTATTTAAACAAATACATAAAAAAAGTTGTTTTCTTTTTCTCTATTCGCTACAATGATCAGTAAATGCATTGATTTGATCGATTGGTTATTCTCTTCACGCGCGATTTTTTCCTCTTGTTCCTCCAATGCTCGAGTTGTTTTTTTTTTCTTTGCTATTTCACAGTTTTAGAAATTAAACTATACTGATACATTTTTTTTCTTCTTTTTATTATTCGCTACCGCAGGAGAGAAAAAAGTCTCTCGCGATTTTTGTTTTTCTTAAACCTACCAACCGCAACAGAAAAGGAATTCGTTTCAATTAGACTAATTTCCGGCAACGCCGATCGCGCTTCTTCGTTTGAGTCCCCCTAAAAGATGTTTGTTTTTTACATGATAGTTTTTTCTTCATTTTTTTTTTGTGAATCAAAAATCCATGAATTACGAAAAAGTTAAAGTCGCTTAAACTTTTTCGTAATTAGCTATTTTTGTTTAGTTGATTTTGTCACGTAAAATTAAAGTTGTTACTTTTTGCTGAGTTTAGCTACCGGGGCAGGGCTAAGGATTAATGTGGTGGAAAAATAAACTTAAACTTAAAAGAAGCTGCTTGTCAGTTGGTTAACTTAACACTAACATTTTCCACTAAGTAATGTACACGAAATGGGATGTAATTTTAATGGTTTTTCAAAGGAAACGGTGTGAAAATAGATTAGTTTGTTACCATTTTGTTTTGTTGTCGTTTTTAAGTAGAGCACCATAGAATTAACAGAGTGTTTCTTTTGTTTGTGAACCAGTGTGTTTTGCATTTGTTGGCTTACAATTAGAGCTAAAACGTGGATTAAAATTCGAATGTAAAACAGGGCTTGTTAGAAGGTTTTAACCTTTAATAGAACGATTCGAGTTTGGGAGAGAAGAATGGTTTGAAAAAAGTTTGTGCCGATTTGACGTGGAATTTTGGAAATGTTGGTACGTTTCTTCTTAGATGAATACTGGAAGGTGTCTTGCTTTGATTTCTATGTGTTTTTTTTTTAATGGAAAACTAAGTTACGTTAGAATTAACTGAAATCTTCTTCTTCGCAGTGTGTGTGTGACGATATATTTTGCTGCATTTAATCCTAAAAAAATAGTCACTTATTCTTCCCACTTTCCCCTTCTCGACTCTCCCTCGTGTGATTCTACTAATCTTGTATGTTTACTTTTTTATTTGTTTGTGTGTGTATCAGTCATTGATTGTATTCTCGTTCGAACTGTGTTCTTCTCCGCAATAAAAAATCCTTACCGACTATAGACTTTTCAAATTTTCAATGAAAACATTAGACCTAGAGTGTGTGTGTTGTTTTATTACTAATTGCTAATGCGCTCTCTCTCTCATTTTCTCTCTTTCTAGCTCTTTTCTCATTTCGATACGTTCATTCCGTTTCCGTTTTACTCTATCTTACAACAATGTTTTCACTTCGTTCCTAAATTGCGATTTTGCCTTTCGGAGCTGCGCGGATTTGATAATGTTTGTTTCAATGTAAGTGTGTGGTTTTTTCTTCTATTTTTGCGATTTCTAATCTCTTCAGATTGTTCGCCGTTTCGAATCGGTTTCCTTTTTTTTATCTGGCTGCGATTTGATTCTTGTTTTGTTTACACGAGTTGTTTATTTATCTACTACAACTGTAGTGTCAGGGCAGAGTTGTTAGCGATGGAACTTTTGTCATCCCTGTTGGTAAACATGATGATATTTTCTGTGATTTATATTATTTTTTAAAAAAAGTTTTATGTTAAACAAAAATAATCAAAACATTGAACGTTCATTATTTTATAATTTGTTTGAATCTATTAATAGATTTGGAAAAATACTAATTTTAAGTTATTAACTATAGTTATTTTGTGAACTCAGCTCAGAAAGAATTCGTAATATTTTTTTGTACATTCCTAAAGTTTTTATTTATTCAGCACCAAATTCTCTGCCAAATGATCGAAAATTGGTGAATGTTTGACAGTTTGTAGACTACTGATTCAAAAAAGATACACTAAATTATCGATTTACCATCCATTGTTACAACCCCAAAAATACCCCTTTCTAATAAGTCACTTTTCTAAATGAAGCATCTCTGAACATGCTATTCCTCCGACTGAGTACTTCCTCGAATGGTTATTAGCCTGTCCCATTTTGAGGTCATGTTGAGGAATTTCAGTTGCTCACTTCTTAAATGGTAGATTATGATGTTAAGAACAATGTTTTCTTAGACAAGAAAAAATTATAAAATACTTTCTCGCACCCCCTAATCGATTTACTGAAAAAAGTCACTTTGTTTAACAAATTTTCTAAAATCGCTTGGAATCAATACAAAAACTGATTCGATCAGGTGTGTATTATCTTCAAACGATAGGTTTTTGTCCATAGATTAAGATGCACTATCAATATTGGACGAAAATTTAAGTTTTTGGACTCTTCCAGGTGGATTTGTGTCGAAAAAATCGCATTTTTTCGAAACTTTTTTCAGAAATGTTCATTTAATTCAGGGTAGCCTACTTTTCCCAGTGAAACCAATACGTGCAGCTTGTAGGAAATTTCATGGCGAACATTTTTCCTTCTGAGAAAATGCAATTTCGACACTCCAGAGCCGAGATATTTGAGTTTTAGTGAGGAAAAAAGTGCCAATTTTCAAAATTTCTCAGAATTCTGAAGCAAGGCCTACTAATTACACGATGTAGCAAGCATATGTCTCAAAGGTCAGGGTATGCTTTTATAGTAATTTTGGCCGCTGAATCCGAATCTGAAATCAAATTTCGTGCAAACAGTGATGTTTTGGAGCTACACCCTTTTGGAATGTTATTTGCGTGTTTAAGAGGCAGTTTTTGTAAATATTGCTCGGTTTGTTCTAAAGGTCGTATCGAGGTGCTCCGATTTGGATGAAACTTTCAGCGTTTGTTTGTCTATACATGAGATGAACTCATGCCAAATATGAGCCCTCTAAGACAAAGGGAAGTGGGGTAAAACGGGCATTGAAGATTGAGGTCCAAAAAACATAAAAAATCTTAAAATTGCTCGCATTTAAGTAAAACTTCATCAATTTCAACTATCTTAGATGCATTTGAATGGTCTTTTGAAGCACTTCAAAATGAGCCATAGACATCCAAGATTGGTTTAACTTTTCTCATAGCTTTTGCAAATTACTGTTAAAAATTGTTTTTTTAAACCTCAATACATTTTGCAACAGCCTCCAACACCCATACACTCAAACCCCGATGGTTTGACACCAACTGTTGTCAAACGAACGGGGTCACTTTTTAGTTTGACACCCCTTTTACATGGCGTTCACACACACTACCAAACGTTTGTTTTGATAGTTTGCGTAAGCGCCTTGTAAAAAGTGACAGTTCGTCACTTTTTAGTTTGACTTTGACCAACCAACGGGGTACAAACTAAAAAAGTGTCAAACGAAAAAGTGACCAACCACCGGGGGTTGAGTGTACTCTTTTAGTTCAAGTTAGGGAATTTCATGGACTATAAGCCTACGGTAATAACTTTTTTGGCCAATCGCAGTTTTTCTCATAGTTTTTCGATTTTTCTATAACAAACATTTTACAACGTTAGTTATTGTCCTGTTTTTTAGTCTCACTTTTGTCATATTCGAAATCCTCGGAAAATTCAAACTCCAATGCCCGTTTTACCCCACTTCCCTTTGTCTTAGAGGGCTCATATTTGGCATGAGTTCATCTCATGTATAGACAAACAAACGCTGAAAGTTTCATCCAAATCGGAGCACCTCGATACGACCTTTAGAACAAACCGAGCAATATTTACAAAAACTGCCTCTTAAACACGCAAATAACATTCCAAAAGGGTGTAGCTCCAAAACATCACTGTTTGCACGAAATTTGATTTCAGATTCGGATTTAGCGGCCAAAATTACTATAAAAAGCATACCCTGACCTTTGAGACATATGCTTGCTACATCGTGTAATTAGTAGGCCTTGCTTCAGAATTCTGAGAAATTTTGAAAATTGGCACTTTTTTCCTCACTAAAACTCAAATATCTCGGCTCTGGAGTGTCGAAATTGCATTTTCTCAGAAGGAAAAATGTTCGCCATGAAATTTCCTACAAGCTGCACGTATTGGTTTTACTGGAAAAAATAGGCTACCCTAAATTAAAAAAACATTTCTGAAAAAAGTTTCGAAAAAATGCGATTTTTTCGACACAAATCCGCCTGGGAGAGTCCAAAAACTTAAATTTTCGTCCAATACTAATAGTGCATCTTAATCTATGGACAAAAACCTATCGTTTGAAGATAATACACACCTGATCGAATCAGTTTTTGTATTGATTCCAAGCGATTTTAGAAAATTTGTTCAAAAAAGTGACTTTTTTCAGTAAATCGATTAGGGGGTGCGAGAAAGTATTTTATTATTTTTTCTTGTCTAAGAAAACATTGTTCCTAACATCATAATCTACCATTTAAGAAGTGAGCAACTGAAATTCCTCAACGTGACCTCAAAATGGGACAGGCTAATGGTTATGTCTCTTCATAGTCGTTGCTCAGGTTCCTGAACTCATCATGATATCGAAAAAATATTTAACGAATGCTAGGGTTAATCAGGAAAAAAGGAAACCGGAACCAAACAACTTTAATGAAAATTTAACATTCAAGATTTCATATCGTCTCAGAAAAAAGAATCGGATTTTGCTTTTTCATCTCGTTAATTTTCATTGAATAATCTTCTAGAACTGCGTTACACAGTAAAAAAGTTTAATTTTGGATGGTTGGAAATTTGGTTGGCTGTAAATTACCTCTTTCTTATTTTTTATTTTTTTAATGTGTAAAAATGTGAACCTGGTGAAATTTACCAGTTTTTTAATTTGACGCAAAATCCATTCCTTGATGAATATTATCATCATTTTCTTTACTGATCAGTTTAAATTTAATTTATAAGTTTACACAAATTAAAACTTTTAAAATTATTTCGTCGTTATGCGTTGGAACTTTTTTCATGAAAATTAAGAACGAAAAATAATTATTCAAAATGAGGTTAGTGGGATTATTTCTGTAGACATTATCCGTAGATTGATTTCTCAAAAAAGAACAAATAAATTACCAATGATTACTAAAACTATGGGGAACTGGCCGTAATATTTAATGATTTTAAAATCAAATTCTAATAAATTTGGAACAGAGTAAAAAAAGGATATTTCCCGACTGGGTTTTCAGCTTATCAATGTTGAAGGATAAGTGAAAAGAAGTATTTTTATCATTAAAACTTATAACAATCGGACTACAACAAGCTTTATACTGTAAACTTACAAAACTGCATTTTCACATAAACAAATAGCCTGATTTTTTGTAAAATTTATCCAATTAAAGATAAGAATACTGGAATGCAAATTCATAATCAAGAACAAAAAAACTTAAACTTAAATGTCAATGGGTGCCGTTAAGTTTTCAATGCTTTCACTAAGAATATATTTTTCGAAAATGTAGTTAATTTCAAAGTATAAAAATGCACTCAAAATTGTTCACGAAAAAACGTATTCTTCGAAAATAATCAAATTTTCATCATTGACAATATGGATATCAAACGAAGCGCAATTTTGTATTTTGTTTTCACTTAGGCTGGTACAAATTTTATTTTAAGTTTTTGTCCCCCCCCCCCCTTCAAAGTTGGCTCAAAAAATCAGGGGGCAAAAAAAAATATTTTTTTTAAAAGCTCTAATATTTCAATGAAAATTTAAGTGCAATCAGTTGAAATTAATTTTGAATGCATTCCCCGGCGCTTAGAATCATTTTTAGCATGTTTAGGTTGATTTAAAAATCATTTGAATTTTTGAAAATTTTCGATGTTTATTATCGCAAAAAGTTTTTTTTCGCAAAAATTTTGGTTTTCGTCAAATTTTACATTTTTTGAAAACTAATGATTGCAAAACAACTGAACTAGTGTAAAATGCATTTTAAAACAACTTTTCCGGGCAAATGTTGAAACTATGGCTTGTTATTTCAATATTATTATTTTTTTATTTTTTTGCCCCCCCCTCGAACCCGGCCCGAGCCGAGGGACAAAAACTTTGAAAAATATTTGCATCGGCCTTATTTTTTTGTAAAATACTAAAATTTTCATAATTGCAAATATTGGTATCAAACGAATTGAAATTTGGTATGCTTTTGCAGTTTATTAGAGATTTTTTCTGAAAATAAAAAAAATCATAAATTACCGTATTTTTTCGAAAATACTAAAATGTACAAAATTTGCAATAAAGATATCAAACAAATTGAAATTTCGTATGCTTTTTAAGTTTATTTTTTCGACAGCTAAAATTTTCAAAATCTGAAAGATGTGTATTCATATTGTGCATGCTTTATACAAAATTTTGCGTTGTTTGATACCCATATTGCAAATTAAAAAAATATGAGTATTTTCGAAAAAAAAAACGGTATTTTGTGAAAATTTTCGTATTTTACAAAAAACTTTAAAAAACTGAAATAGCAATCAAAATTTCTTTTCGTTTGGTACCCATATTACAAATTATGAAAATTTGAGTACATTCGAAAAATACGATGTTTTGTGAAAATTTTATTATTTTCGAAAAAAAACTCAATTAATGTGAAAAAGCAAACAAAATTTCGCTTCGTTTGATACCCAAATGGCATATTTTGAAAATTTAAGAATTTTCGAAAAAGTACGAAAATTTGTGAAAATTTTAGTATTTCCCAAAAAAACTCTAATAAAGTGAAATATCATACACAATTTCACTTCGTTTGTAACCAATATTGCAAATTATGAATGATTTTCAAAAAATAAATTCATGATGACATGATATGGTTGAATTAAGTCGATTTTAGAAAGATTTTAAAATGAGTTTTTGTACATTATCGGCGATATGATTATTGCCGATAAAATTATTGAAATAACGATAACGATGACGATAGATTATCGTTATCGTTATCGAGCCACGATAATTTGATTGTTAACAACCTTGATTCATATTATTTTTTCGAATTAAAAAAAGCTTGAACCACAAAAGCAGTTTATAATCATTTAAAAAAATCGAAAAATGAAGGAGTTCGTATTATTTTTCTAATTAAAAAAAAGCTTGAACCTCAAAAGCAGTTAATAATCATTTAAAAAAATCGAAATATGAAGGAGTTCGTGTCAAACGTGTTTTTATTTAGTTTCCTTTTAAACCCTGAAGA
The DNA here is from genome assembly GCF_015732765.1 of Culex quinquefasciatus. Classification (NCBI taxonomy): domain Eukaryota; kingdom Metazoa; phylum Arthropoda; class Insecta; order Diptera; family Culicidae; genus Culex; species Culex quinquefasciatus. The sequence continues at coordinate 84,643,553 of NC_051862.1, forward strand.
TTTTGATGTGCAATTTGAATATCAATGTCGATTTGTCAAGTTGTCAGTGTACAGTTTTATGATTTTTCAGTGTAAAAGCAGTTTAATTCTATAAACGTTATTGGTAATGCTTAAATGAAAATTATTTGATTTGTTTGTCATTTAAAACCAAGATATTTTATGTGAATATTTTGTCATTTAAAACAAGTTTTAAACTATAAATGTTTGGATTTCAATTGATATTATTTTTTTTCCAATGAACAAAATCATGCTTAATCTACATTTTTTTAACTCATGAAATAAGGTAACGGGAACCAAAAGTGTTGAAACCAAGTTTAGTTCCTTAATAAAATTCGTTGAACAAATTATTAATTTTGACTACAAAAAAATTAAGCAATTTGACAAAATGAAATAGAATCATGAATTTAAGTAAATTTTGTTATTAATTAAACTCTATTTTCAGATTGAGTTTTCAATAGATTTAACAAGCTAGAACAAGGATCGGTCCGCAATGGACGGCAGTAATGCTGTTGAGATCCTAGTTCAGGCGAAATTAGTTGTATTCTCAATCATGAATTCCTTCTTATTTTACTTAAATTACCGTCTCCAAGCGAAGCGAAATTATTTTTGCATTGAAAGTATAAAATGTTTTTTTTTTCTGTTTGGAAAAATTTCCATTCACTTAGAAAACTGCATCGAATTCAAATGTCAGTGGAATAGACAAGCTAGACAAACACTTCGTTTAGACAAGCTGACAAAAAAACCCTGCAGTAGAATGTAATTTGCCCTGATCCAAAATGCCCCTTTTGCACGACATAATTAGAAAAGCCCTTTTTATGACATCGCAGCTCGGAAGGGAAGTCAGTCAGAAGGAAATTTCTCGTTTGAACAAGTCCCCGTCACAATTATTAAGCTTTAGAGGCATCGCAGTATTCATTCAGATAATTTCAGTTTTTAATGGTTTAAAATATGAAAAAATTTAAATTTCATTCCAGCATTGCTAGTATTAAACTTTCAAAATGCATTTTAGTTCAAACAAAAGCATATTTTAATCTCAAATTTAATACACAGTTGTTTGCAAGTTGGATGCAACTAATTCACCGCTCAACAACCCTGCCCTGCTTTAGATTTCTCCCCCATTTTACCTCAATCTGTCCAAAGTTTCGCAGCCAAGTTAAATTTTAATATTCTACTTAGATATAAACGCACGACATTTCGCTTCGATCTCACATTCTCTCTTTTTCGCAACCACTTTTAATTTAGCTGCATTCTACGAATTTCGAAACACGTGTGACACGAGATATGGATGCGGTTACGCGCGATGACAGGTCGCCCGCGCGTTGGAGTCTCTACCGGAGATCATGTTGTAATTTCTTCTTAACTTTTGTCGTCTGTGTTAAAATTTTGATTCCTTGTTGTGATGAGGGTGTATAAAAAAATGACCTAACCGTTAATGGCAACTTAAGAACTAAAATTACGTAGACACAGAGCGACATTCGAACGCATGAAGACACAGGACACAAAGTTAATAGCTACGAAAGGCTCACGACGAAATAAATAAAATAAGTTAACCTAGAAAGTTGCATCAATAGTGCTCGGCTAATGCTGCTAGAGAAGTTACAAGTCTTGATGGTTGTGGTCTTGGCTGAGCTGCCTTCGCCGTCGGCTGGGTCGTCGTCGAGCTGCTGTCAGACCTCCGTCTGCTGGACGCTGTTGGCCCACTTGACCTTGTTTTGTTTGGGCCGCGATGGTTGGCCACTTCCGCCGGACGACGACAACGACGAGCTGGACTGGTGCTGCTGGGATGGTTGAAGCTGCTGCTGCGTTGGATGATGATGGTGGTGGTGATGATGGGGTGGCTGCTGCTGGTGGTGTTGCATCGCCGTCGGTAAGTCCTGCTCGAACTCGGAGTCGTCGATTTCGCACAGGTGCGTCGAAAGATCGCTGTTCGAGTGGTTCGAGCTGTTTAGGTTGCGCGAGTGGCTGAGCAGGGAGCTGCTCTCACCTGTGAAGGGGAGAAAGAGAAGGAGAGAAAAGTTTGAATTTGATGAAAAGTTGATTTGGTGGAGACCCATGGTGTGTTACTTCAGTTGAAGAACTATGCGTCTCCATTAATTGATAATGAATTTAAAGACAAGAGATATTGTTGGTAATAATACAGTACATACTTGTTCGGCAACTGGGCTGAGACCATGACGCAGTTACCGAATGCTGCTCGCTAACTGGGCTGATCGAAAAATGACGAGGGCAACGTCAATGCATAATATTTTATTTTTAAAATAGAATAACAAAAATAACTCAAAAACATTTCTAGAATTTACCCTCCAAATTTTCTGTAAATATCTTTAAAACTTAAAAAAGGGTTTTTTTATTTCTTAAAATAAATGTTTGCATGCGCTGATCCCTCGGACATCTTGATATGTTTTTGTTTTTTTTTTTTTTTACGTTTGACTGTTTTGTGTTACCACCCAGTTATCGGGCCAAGTCAATCAGTTAAAAGGCAGCCCAGCTAAACAACGCGCTGTTAACGAAAAAATACTGTACTTTACTTTAAGATATACTAAAATCACAGGCAGAAAATATTATGATATATTTTATGATTATGATTATGAATACAGTTAAACCTCGCATATGCACCTCATATGGGGGTTTCTTATGCGAAGCACGCATATGCGAGGTACAGGACTTATGGGATTTTGGCTATATGGGAGACATGGGCTATATTTCTATAAAAAATCAACTAAACTATACAAATTTATAGTGTTTTGGAATCGTTTTGAAGTCAGCTTTACATCTACACCAAATTTACATGGTTTACGATGTTCTAGGTCATCCGAAACTTCGTCAAGTTAAGGCCTATGTGTTCAACGCCGTACAAGTATGAGGTAGGCGATTTGACTGTGGTTTTTGACCACAGGTCATATCCGGATAACCTCAGGGAGGTTCAGGGACTAGTCTACCGATATGTGGTGATGTTCTGGGTCTTCTGTAGAGTCCCTGAAGGTACGTCCGATGGGTCTACCGCCGTGACACGGCAGAGGTCGGTAGTTTTAGACCTCAGATCATATCCGGATAGCCTCAGGGAGGTTCAGGGACTAGTCTACCGGTATGTGGTGATGTTCTGGGTCTTCTGTAGAGTCCCGGGAGGTACGACCGATGGGTCTACCGCCGTAACACGGCAGAGGTCGGTGTTTTTTGACCTCAGATCATATCCAGATAGCCTCAGGGAGGTTCAGGGACTAGTCTACCGGTATGTGGAAATGTTCTGGGTCTTCTGTGGAGTCCCGAGAGCTACGCCTGAAGGGTCTACCGCCGTAAAAAGGCAGAGGTCGGTGGTTTTTGACCTCAGATCACATCCGGATAGCCTCAGGGAGGTTCAGGGACTAGTCTACCGATATGTGGTGATATTCTGGGTCTCCTGTAGAGTCCCGGGAGCTACGGCCGATGGGTCTACCACCGTAAGAAGATAGAGGTCAGATTTTTTTGACCTCAGATTATATCCAGATAGCCTCAGGGAGGTTCAGGGACTAGTCTACCGATATTTGGAAATGTTCTGGGTCTTCCGTGGAGTCCCGGGAGCTACGCCTGAAGGGTCTACCGCCGTAAAAAGGCAGAGGTCGGTGGTTTTTGACCTCAGATCACATCCGGATAGCCTCAGGGAGGTTCAGGGACTAGTCTACCGATATGTGGTGATATTCTGGGTCTCCTGTAGAGTCCCGGGAGCTACGGCCGATGGGTCTACCACCGTAAGAAGATAGAGGTCAGATTTTTTTGACCTCAGATTATATCCAGATAGCCTCAGGGAGGTTCAGGGACTAGTCTACCGATATGTGGTGATGTTCTGGGTCTTCTGTAGAGTCCCGGGAGCTGCGTCCGATGGGTCTACTGACGTAACACGGCAGAGGTCGGTGGTTTTTGACCTCAGATCATATCCGGATATCCTCAGGGAGGTTCAAGGACTAGTCTACCGATATGTGGTGATGTTCTGGGTCTCCTGTAGAGTCCCGGGAGTAACGGCCGATGGGTCTACCACCGTAACAAGATACAGGTCAGAAGTTTTTGACCTCAGATCATATTCGGATAGCCTCAGGGTGGTTCAGGGACTAGTCTACCGATTTCTGGTAATGTGCTGGGTCTTCTGTAAAGTCCTTAGAGCTACGGTCAATGCCTCAGGGAGGTTCAGGGACTAGTCTACAGATATGTGGTGATGTTCTGGGTCTCCCGTAGAGTCCCGCGAATTACGGCCGATGGGTCTACCTCCGTAACAAGATAGAGGTCGGAGGTTTTTGACTTCAGATCATATCCAGATAACCTCAGGGTGGTTCAGGGACTAGTCTACCGACTTCTGGTAATGTGCTGGGTCTTCTGTAAAGTCCCGGGAGCTACGGTTAATGGGTCTACCGCCGTAACAAGGCAGAAGTCGGTGGATTTTGACCTCATATCATATCCGGATAGCCTCAGGAAGGTTCATGGACTAGTCTACCGATATGTGGTGATGTTCTGGGTCTTCTGTAGAGTCCCGGGAATTACGGTCAATGGGGCTTCCGCCGTAGCATGGCAGAGGTCGGTGGATTTTGACCTAAGATCGTATCCAGATAGACTCAGGGAGATTAAAGGACTAGTCTACCGATGTGATATGATCTTTTGGGTCTTCTGTAGAGTCCCGGAAGTAACGGCCCTGAGGCTATTCGGATATGATCTGAGGTCAAAAACCTCCGACCTCTATCTTGTTACGGTGGTAGACCCAACGGCCGTAGCTCCCGAAATCTTACAAAACACCCAGAACATCACCACATATCGGTAGACTAGTTACGGCTGTAGACCCATTTACCGTTACTCCCGGGACTCTACAGAAGACCCAGAATATTACCACACATCGGTAGACTAGTCCCTGAACCACCCTGAGGCTATCTGAATATGATCTGAGGTCGAAAACTTCCTACCTCTATCTTGTTACGGTGGTAGACCCATCGGCCGTAGCTCCCGGGACTTTACAGGAGACCCAAAACATCACCACATATCGGTAGACTAGTCCCTGAACCTCCCTGAGTCTACCTGGATATAATCTAAGGCCAAAAACCATCGACCTCTGCCTTATTACGGCGGTAGACCCTTCAGGCGTAGCTCTCGGGACTTCACAGAAGACCCAGAACATTTCAACATATCGGTAGACTAGTCCCTGAACCTCCCTGAGGCTATCTGGATATGACCTGAGGTCAAAAAACACCGACCTCTGCCGTGTTACGGCGGTAGACCCATCGGTCGTACCTCCCGGGACTCTACAGAAGACCCAGAACATCACCACATACCGGTAGACTAGTCCCTGAACCTCCCTGAGGCTATCCGGATATGATCTGAGGTCTAAAACTACCGACCTCTGCCGTGTTACGGCGGTAGACTCATCGGACGTACCTCCCGGGACTCTACAGAAGACCCAGAACATCACCACATATCGGTAGACTAGTCCCTGAACCTCTCTGAGGCTATCCGGATATGATCTGTGGTAAAAAACCACAGTCAAATCGCCTACCTCATACTTGTACGGCGTTGAACACATAGGCCTTAACTTGACGAAGTTTCGGATGATCTAGAACATCGTAAACCATGTAAATTTGGTGTAGCTGTATAGCTGACTTCATAACGATTCCAAAACACTATAAATTTGTATAGTTTAGTTGATTTTTTATAAAAATATAGCCCATGTCTCCCATATAGCCAAAATCCCATAAGCCCTGTACCTCGCATATGCAACTCTTGCGACAAAACCGAATCAGGTGGAATGACTCGTATATGCAAAGTTGCATATGCGAGGCGCTCTTATACGAGGTTTAACTGTATTAAGATTTCAACAGATTCTTAAACATTGATTCAGATGCGAGGAGGTCCATTTGATGCACTTTAAATTTTGTTTCATTTTTGGTTCCCCCTTCCTTAAAAAATACTCCAAAAATTCATGGAGCAAAAAAAAAAAAAATGAATAGCAAAAAAACATTTTTTTTCTCGAAAAAACTTGCGTTTTCAACCAAACAGGGCACATTTTCTGTTGTTACAAATTTTCAATGTTGGGCCATAGATTGAAAAAAGACGGAATAGTTGAGGGTAATACAAAATTATTGATATGTTACAATTTTTTAGAGAAACACAACTTTTATAACGTATAAGGCATAATACTTAGGAATTCAAAATAAATCAGCTGATATTTTTACTGAAAGCAAATTTTTATAATCTTGAAAGACGAAACTGTACTGAAAATAATTTCGTGTTGTTTAACTGGGCGCTCGATAACTGGGCCGTAGCCCAGTTAAAAAGCAGACAAACGTCATAAAACCAAACAAACCGAAATGACCGAGGGGTTGGTAGATGCAAATATCACGTTGAACAACTAAAAAAACTTTTTTTCCAGAATTTGACAAATTTTAAGTTACTTAAGTCAATATCGCGGAAACTATTGATTCAATTTTCAATTTAAAAAAAATCTTTCAGGATTTTTTCTAATCTTTTCAATAAAAATAAAATTTTGACATTTTGACAAAGGTCTACAAAAAAAATAAATTTGCTCGTTTGATAATTTGAACTAAATTTTAATATTTTGAAATTATTTCTATTGAAAAGATCAGAAACGCCGTAAATATTACTCAAAAAAAGTCATTCTTTTCCTAACATCAACTTGAACTCACTGCGCAAAATCTTCTCGTGTACCTTAACTACGTTATAAATTAGATTTTAAGCAGTCCTTGCAAATATTTTTCAAAGTTTATGTCGCCCCCCCTTCAAGGTCGGTTTGGGAGCAAAAAATATTCATCAAAAACTTCAAAATTTGAATGGAGATAGAAGTTAAATCATCTGAAAATAATTTAAAATGTATTTTCCTGGTTTAAAACCATATTTAAAATGTCTGGGATCGATCAAAAATATAATTCGTCAATACTTAGATAATTTGAAAACTAATGTTTGTAAAAAACTGATTTTTAAACTCTTTTGCATTTATATGTTAATACCATGGCTTGTTATTTCAGCCAGAGTCGAGGGACATAAACTTCAAATAATATTGTCTACGTTAAATTCCACTAAAAAATAATTCGAGCGTTTCAAATAAATGAGAAACTGAACGAATTCGATGATTTTATACCATCATTTTATCAATTAAAATCTTTCGAAAAATCTTGCAAAAAATAATCAAATATGCAAGATTGTTATTAAAAAAGTTTTTATGTTTACCCGGGCAGTCGGCAATAACAAAATTCATGCCATTTCAATAATAAATACTGTTAAAATAACAAAAAGTATTATGGAATATTCTTGCAAAATTCATTTTTGCATAAGAGTGTAATAACAGTTTATGTTATCATAACAAAATTTGTTATTGGTCGGATATTGATTGACAGCAAAAACAACTTGGGAATAACATTTTTTTTATGGAAAAATAACTCCAACTGTTATTGGGATGATCGGATTAGTTGTTAAAATAACAAAAAATAATAACTAAGATTTGTTCGAAGAATAACTCAAAATGTTATAAGTCTGTAATTACAATAACAATCCAATAACAAAAAAATCATAACGGCGAATAACAAATCTTGTTATAAATAACATAAAATGTTATTGACCTAGTATTTTCAAATATCAAAAAATGTTATTCTCACGTTATTTCCGTCTGCTCGGGTACACTCTCGCATTTCATTAGGGCACAAAACCAAAACGTAAACATTTGGGATTATTCCACTATTCCATTAATTAGTACACTCCCTACATGTCCTCCAAGAATCAGATTGATAGCAAACGATTTCCTATTGAAAAAATCAAAAACACAAAAGGGCACATAACAATGCTCAATCCAAACCTGAAAAAAAGTTTAATTGTGCCCTTTTTTTTCGTTAGTTTGTCGTGGTTAAGGAACTTTCTATATTATATAGTGAACTTTTCATAAATTCCTAACAATAATTCACTTCAAAACAAAGTTTGGTTTACGTTTCACCAAGGATTTCTGCATAAAAAAAACTTCGTCGAAATACAACATTTAATACAGTCCCGCGGCTGCTGTTCAGTACACTTTTGAAGAATTTTTATATTTCACATACCTTATCTACACCATTCGACCACAAAACTTCACCAATTATCAAAATTTTCGCTGGATTCCTCATTATTTCTAAATTACCAAAAGGGCCAATAAACATCATTCAAAACAACAATCGGGTGACAGCGCTTTAGTGCCCTTTTAGTTCTATTGTGAAAGCAGATAAAAATCAAAATACGAGCGCAACCTGTCAAAGCTGTTGCTGATGTACACGCTAACGACAAACCACTATTTTTTGTTCGGCGCAACAGATTTTTTCGCGCAACAGAAGTGTTGCGCACTTTGGTTTGGTGGTGCGAGGCTAATTTTCGAAATTGCGTTTAGAAAGGGCCCATTATAAACAACAGTTGGAAAGTTAAAAGGTTGGGCCCTTTTTTATTTTTTAAAATTATGAGTTTTATTGTGATAATCAACATAAATTAAGAAGCATTAAAGCAGAGTTGAGGATATGATGTTTTATCGTATCATCAGTAATTTTTTTTTGTCGATCCGAGTTCAGATGAGGAGTAGACTTTTTTTTTAATATTTTTTCAATCTAATTTTTAATTTCTGGAAAAAATAACGTAGAAATAATTTTACAAAATCATCGAAATCCAATGCGGTTCTTGTGAGCCGACACAATAATTTTTTTTTTCTAAGCTATAAATAATTAATTACTAAAAACTCCAAAAAGACCGTAAAACTAATCTACAACATGGATGATTTTTAAATTTTCCAGAAAAAATAATTATTTTTCATGGAATCCAATCCGATGATTTAAATGGGCGGACATTTTTTTCTGGTGTTTTGATCACCGTGAATTGGGTTACAAAATGAAGGATTAATCAATCGTACCATACAATTCTAGAGTTTATTTAAAGGACCTATAATCTATTGCGTTTTATATGTTTATAGGACCTATTAAAAAAAACACTAAAATTGAACAATAAACTTAGTTCATTTCTCAATTTTAAGAACGGATTTGTCGTAAAGAGAACAGCACACATGGAGACGCTTGGTAATCCACCCCCTCACTTGACTAACCCCACACCTCCACCACCTCAAAACCCATACGGGCCTCCCTTACTCACCGCCACTGTGCAGCACCATGTCGATATCACTGGGTTCGCGCCGGTTGCGTCGCTTCGTCACCGGGAAGCCGTACGCCTGGATGCCGTCCTCGTCCTCGTCGGACTCAACGAGCTGGTGAGGTCCCACCTCGAGCCCGTTCAGGGGCTTCCTACTTGCTCCTCCTGGTCCTCCTCCTCCCCCTGTTAGTGGGGCACATTCACCCTCGGTTTCGCTCTGGATGTTGTACTTGGGCAAGTAGCTGTTCGGGTGTCGTAGATAACTATCAGCTGGGGGTAGAAGAACGAGAATTTTGAGGTTAGGGATGACGTGATTTGGTGATGTTTTGGTCATGTATCACTTACGTGTATTTACTTTTAAAGGCACTGATTTGGGGTAGCATTTAGAGAGAGAGAGGGATACAAATTGGACTTGAGGACAAGTTTCGTCAAATATCGAATTAAAAGGCGCTCACCTGTATTGAATCTGTAGTCCTCGCTGCCGCTGTCGAGAGGATTCAGACATGGAATGGAAGTGTTCTGCTCGAAGCCCAGCGACAGCGGCTGCTCGCTCTGGTCGCACTCCGAGTCGTCCACGAACTCGGACTCGTTGTCCTCATTGAGCGTTTCGATGTCCCGCGCCGGGTCCACTGGGCCAAGGACTGAGGGAAATAATAAGTTAGTCATGTTCAAAGGTGGCTAGTGTCTTTAATACTCACTCGGAGGTAGCAGGTTGTTCTTCGGGTGTGACTCGTTGCTCTCGTTGCTGTGGAAGCTGGACGAGTCGGGGACTTCGCTGCCGGGCACCTCGGTGATGTTTGGCAGTGGATGGTGCCCCCGGCCGACCCAGTCCGAGCAGTCCCAATGGTAGGCGCCGTGCACGGACATCCCCGGGGACTCCTCGAAACTGCTGTGCTGCTGCATCTGCAGTTGTGGCGGTTGGAGCAGCGTTGGCGAATGGGGCATGTTCAGCAGACGACCCTGCAGGATTCCGGACTGCTGCTGCTTGTGCGATCGGTGGGAGTCCAGGGACGAGATGGGGCTGATCCGCTTGAGGTCGTTGTTGATTTTGGAGTCGGTGAAGGTTTGCATCTGCATCTGGTCGACCCATTTCTGTTTGTGCAGGGACTCGGTGTCGCTCGAGGCGTTACCGCTGTTGATGTTGACCAGTTGTTGGTTGGGTCGGACCGAGGCTTTTCGGTATTCTGGCGGGACGTTTTCGAGTTCGTCACCTGCGGAGCCGTAACTTCGCAGGGTGTCCAGGTTGTTGTACTGTAGCATTGCGTTGCACGTGTACGGATGATCGTTGTTGCTGCTAGGAGTGTACGAGACCGGCCGTTGCTGCATGTCGCGCTGGATGATCTCCAGGTTGCTCATCTTGGACGATCGCTTGTACTGCGAGTTGTCCGATACCGAGTTCAGGACCATGGCTTTCGGGTCGTTGTTGATCTTCTCGTGGCGATGAACGCGTCGCTTCTTCCTGCAGACAACCACGATGCCGTAGATCAGCAAGCTCAGTATGACGAGACCTCCCAAGGCGATCGCAAACAGCACCCACTGCTCGGAGGTTACCGAATTGAACGGGATCCTCAGCGGGAAGGTGTACAGCGGATCGCCACAGCTAGCTCCGGTCATCTCAGGTGGGCAGACACACCGGAAGCTACCCGCTTCATTGATACAGGTCGCTCCGTTACCACAAGGTTGCTGCTCGCACTCATCTATGTCGATCTCACAGGTCGTTCCCGTGTAACCACGACACATACAAAGCGGACCATCGTCCCCTTCCTCACAAACTCCACCGTTCCGGCACGGATTTGGAGTGCAGAACCTTCCGTAGTCGCACCGCTTGCCGCTCATCCTCGCCGGGCAGTCGCACGTGTAGTTTCCAGGACTCAACTTCGAACACTTCCCCCCATACAAGCAAGGTGACGAAGCGCACGGATCCAGATCTTCCTTGCAGAACAGTCCTGAGAATCTCGAGTGGCACAAACACTCAAAGTTGCCACCTCCAATATCCGTACAGGTGCCTCCGTTCCAGCACGGCTGCGTCCCACAAACTCCCAGCGGAACCAGGATCGCGGAAGCATCACAACTGAACTCCACGTTGGCGAATCGTCGCAAACTCGCGACGGAGCTAGCTCCGTTCATGTGCAGCGGAACCGGGATCTTCGACAGCTTAATATCGTCCATGCAGCCCATGTAACCACGCTGAATGTCCTCAAACCCGAGCACCGTCGGATGCTGCTTGACCTCCGCTCCAAAGTAGATATCGTCCGACTGGAGGTTCAACACTCCGTTCACTCCCGGGGCGTTCCCACTAGCTACGTGCTTGTTATCCACAATCACCCGAGCGCTGTTACCTTCACGCTCCAACCGTACCTCGTGCCACAACCCGTCCGATACGAAGATGCTCGTAACACTGACCATTCCCTCTCCAGAACCCAAGTCGAACCTGTACTGAATCACCCCATTCACAATCTCCAGTATATTGTAGTCCACCTTCCCCGAAGAGTACATAATGTTCCCCGTCGGCTGCACCGTCCTGATCCTCAAGCTCAACATCAGCTGATCCTCCAGGTTCTTCTTCGCGATCTCCTTCTCAATCCTGTAGTGCGCATAGCTCTTCCCGCTGAACGACACCGGATTCCTCGGCGTGTAGCACGTCTCGTCGTTGCACTTACTGATATCCCGATCGCACTTTGGCCCCGCGAAACCCTCCGGACAGATGCAGTGATAGCCCTGATCCGACGAGTCCGGCACGCAGTTCTTGTAGTTCGGACAAGGCGCCTTCGAGCACTCGTTCACCGCGTGCTGGCACTTGTCCCCGCCGTAACCCTCCTTGCAGTTGCACTCCATCTTGTGGATGTGCCGCGCCGACACGAAGCTCGTCACGTCCGTCGAGATGGGGTTCACGATCTTCGGATCCAGCACCAGCTTGTCCTCGCACTCGCCGTGCGTGCAAAAGTTGGGCAAACACTTGGACTTGACGACCTCGTCGATTTGCAGCTTAGTCGCGTCCTCGATCTCCTCCAGATTGTCGTCGATCGCCTTGCGGATCTCGTACGCCGAGTAGTACCCGGTCGGGCCTTTTCGTACGGTGAACAACACGTCAAGATCGTTGATAGTGCCGCGTCGGTGACGCGGACTCTCGAGCAAGTGCGTCACGTTGCTCAAATCCCGTCGGAAGCGGTGGTGAATCAGGTTGATGTCGTCGGTTGACTTCTGCACCGAAATGATTATGATGTCCTTGATCTTGCAACCCATCGAGTTCCGGACGGACCTTATGAAACCCTTTCTGTGACTCAGTATGAACGACTCCGGACTGACCTTGGTAAACCGAATCACGATCGAGTTGGTCAGCATGTCATCGGTTACCAACTCAACCGCTACCTTCACGATCGTGTACGACGAGAACTTCCCGTCCGAAACCGTCACATTTACCCGGTAATCTCCAACGTCCAACCGTGGAAAAGCATACAACACTCCGTCATTCCGTGAGATGTTAAACAGATTTGTTGGCGAGTACAACACCCCGGCGGTCGGTGCCAACCCAAATGTCAACGTATCGTACTGATCTTGATCCGTAGCGAACACCTTCCCGATCACCCCACCCGGGTATTCGTCCAGGAACGAGTTGATCGAGATGTCCAGCGGGGTGATCACCGGCGGGTACTGCGACTCCTCGATCACCTTCACCGAGACCCACGTGTCCGAGTACAGTGGCGGTGCTCCGTTGTCAAACACCCGGATCTGCAGCTGGTACGAGTCCTTAATCTTGCTGTTGAAGCGTGTTGCTGTGCGTAGAATGCCGTCCTGCTCGATGCGGAACGCTCCCCCGTCGTTTCCAGACCGGAAGTCGAACGTGTACGGTGCGGCGTTCGGCGCGGAATCCGCGTCCGTTACCTCAAACTTTAGCAGTGTATACCCGATCTGCTTGTCCTCCTGCACCACAGCCGTGTAGTTCTGAATGGTAAAGATCGGCGGATTGTCGTTCGCGTCGGATATCTCAATGTTGACCAGCACGTACGCGGTCAGCGTAGGCAGTCCGTTATCCCGCGCCTGAACTTCGAGCACGTAGTTCGAGATCGACTCCCGATCGAGCGTTCCCGCCACCGAGATGTACCCCGTCTCCGGCTCGATCGCAAACTGACCCATCCGATCGCCGCGCTCGATCTTGTAACTAACCCGTCCGTTCTCCTCCGCGTCCATGTCGTTCGCTCGCACCTGCAGTATCTTGTCCCCCTTCTGGGCGTCCTCTCGGATGCGTGCCGTGTACGAGTTCTGCGTAAATTGAGGCGGATTGTCGTTGCTGTCCGTCACGGAGATGTTCACCGTAGCGAGGTTGCTCAACGGAGGCGTTCCTCCATCGACCGCTTGTATTGTCAGGAAGTAATCCTTGGCGCGTTCGTAGTCCAGCGTGTCCGCCAGCGACAGGATTCCCGTCCTGTTGTTCATGGCGAACTTGCGGTGCTCGTTTCCTCCGATGATCGAGTAGTTGATCTCGGCGTTTATGCCGGTGTCCTTGGAGGTGGCGAGCACCTTCAGGATCTCCGATCCAACCGAGTTGATCTCGGGGACTGACGCGAAGTAGTGCTTGGAGGTGAACTCTGGTGGGTTGTCGTTGATGTCCTGCACGTTAACGATCAGGAAGGCGCTGTTGAAGAGCGATGGTTTGCCCTGGTCGGTTGCCCGCACGGTTAGGTTGTACAGGGCCTTGACCTCACGATCGAGTGGTTTCGAGAGCGTTACGATGCCGCTGTCCGGAGCGATTCGGAAGTGATCGCGGTACGAGTCGATGAACGAGTACTTGATCTTGCGGTTGACGCCGATGTCGGCGTCCGTGGCGTGGATCTTGGTGACGAGCGTGCCAACTTCCGCGTCCTCCGGTAGCGTTACGCTGTACGGATTGAGCGAGAACTCCGGCGGGTTGTCGTTGAGATCGGTGACGACGATCACGATCTGGGAGGAGCACTCCCAGCCGGGATGATCACGATCCTGGACGTGTGCCGTTAGTTGGTACTTGGATTGGGTTTCGCGATCGAGTTGGCGAGCGGTCTTCAGCTGGCCGGAATCCTTGTCCAGGTTAAAGTCCTCGGCTCCGTTGCCGGTCAGGTAGAAGCGCAACCGACTATTTGCGGGTTCATCGATGTCGTTCGCCTGGATCTGCAGCACAAACGTGCCCGGGTGAACTCCTTCGCTTAACTGCTCGCGATATCGATACTTCAAGCAGTAAGGAGGATTGTCGTTGGCGTCCAGCACGGTGATCGAGATGTTGGTGGTCGAGGTGTATTTGCCGTCGGTGACGATCACGCCCAGCTCGTAGCGGGAGATGCTTTCGCGATCGAGCGCCTTTACGACGAACACCTCGCCGGTGTTCTTGATCTGGAACTGGGACAGCGGATCGCCGGAGATTATGTAGTACTCAATGGGCGTTTTGAGATCGACGTCTTTGTCGGTGGTGGAGATCTGGAGAACTACCGTTCCAGGTAGTGCGTCTTCGCTGACGCTCGAGTTGTATCGCGATTCCTTGAACGTTGGAGGACAGTCGTTGTAGTCTTTAAGCCGTATGATCACCGTAGTCCTCGTAGCATGTTTAGGCTGACCGTTATCGGTCGCGATCACCTGGAACTTGTAGTCCTCTCGCTTTTCCTTATCCAACGGAACCAGCGTAGTGATCCACCCCGTGTAAGCGTCAACATCGAAGATGTTTACGATATCTCCAACGTCAGCCGACAACGAGTACCGAATATCCCCATTCGATCCACTATCCGAATCCCGTGCCGTCAACTTCATGATCGAACTTCCCTTCTCGATGTTCTCCGCCAGCACGAACGAGTAGGGATTGCTTTCGAAGATCGGTGTATTATCGTTCTCGTCCTGCACGTGCAGGATCACCTCGGTAACCGCCGTCAACGGTGGACTCGGATCAGTTTCAGCTAGGATCGCGATCAGATGGACATCTTTCAACTCACGATCAAGCGTCTTCGCAAGCCTTAGCTCTCCGGCATTGTTGATCGAGAACTGCGGTTCTTCCAGCTCGTCTGAGAGGATGCGATACGACGCCGTTACGTTGCCGGACAGCTTGAGCCGGGTGATCACCGTTCCAGGGAGGGAACTCTCCGACAGGAAGAGTAACTTTTCTTTCTTTTCGAAGACGGGCGGGTTGTCCGCTGAACTCATGATGTAGATATCGATCGGGACGTCGGTGTACAGTGACGGAGTTCCACCATCATTCGCGCGAATGAAGAACTGGAACAGTTGGTTTTCTGTGTGGATGATCAAGGCATGTTAGAACAGTTACCCTGTACGACCCTCGCCCAAGAACTTACCCCATTGTGTTGCGCTTTTCTTCAGATAAATCCCGCCCGTGTTCTCGTCGATCCCGAACAGATCCTTCACCCCGCTGTTCTGCGAGTCAAAGATCGAGTACTTCACCACCGCGTTCTGGTTGTCATCCTCGTCAATCGCCTTCACCCGGAAGAACGTCGTATTGACCGTCAGGTTACCCTGGATCAGCGCCTTATACTCCCGGTACAAAAACACCGGCGCGTTGTCGTTCTCGTCGCCGACCTTGACGCGAACCGTCGCGAACCCGGCGCGACCTCCGGCGTCCACCGCCATGATCGGCACCTCGTACAGCTTCTTCTGCTCGCGGTCGAGCCGCTTCTTCGTCACGATCTCGCCCTTTTCCTTGTCGATCGAGAAGTACTCCTGAATCTCGTCCGAGATGATGCTGTACGAGAGCCGACCGTACTCGCCAAAGTCCTTGTCGGTGGCTTTGACCTGGAACGAGAATAATCCGAGTTGAAAAAATCATGCAAAGAGCTCCGAATCAAATCTCAATGAACATTAAATTTTGTTAAAGTGTTTTATTTTGAATGACCTTGTATTGAATGTGAGAACTCCAATCACTATTCATAGCGCACGTTACAAAAATCGCTTCGTTTTGAATAAATAGTGATGGAAAACTGTTTATTTCGCTCACAAATCGAAATGCCAAATACCTTGCATAACCCAGTGTTTCATTGGAAGTGCGAAAATTTAATATCACTTTACACCGAGAGAGATAGAGAGAATGTTAGCTCTGCGTAGGATATTCCAGGAATCGCGCAAACAAGTACACACACACACACGGTGCCGGTGGCGGCACCAGGACTAATTTATTTTCTCCCGTATCGTAAAATTTAATTATTCTCGCGGGGCGGCAGCTGATTGGCGCCAAAACTCCGGGGTCATGGACGGAAGTGGTCCGTTCGAAGGTCGCACTTAACCCGAATCGTTGCGTCAGGTGAGCTGATTTGAGTCTCACTTTTGCGGTACCTATTTCTTTAACATGCTGCTCGTAATCTAGGGATGACCCCTCCCGGGGTACAGGTGTTAACCTCAATAATGGACTTCCGACAGGCGGATGATAATAGAAACACGTTAGTACCTACGAGTGGTTTCCGGTTGTCACCGGATACAATTCCAGTTAGTACATTCACAATTAGGTAAATTAATGATTCAGAAAGGGGTTTCTGCGGCGGTTGAGTACTAGGGTGGTCCAAATCCGGACTTTTTTGGGGCTACCCCCTGAAATCAGTGATTGACCCATCACTAGGCTAAATTCCAAATTTGAGCTCATTCTGACCACGGGAACCCCTCCCTCCAATCGCTTAAAGTTTGTATGGGAAAAATCGTCAAAATGTATTGAGAAAAGTAACTGTTTTACTTTTTTACCTGTGGAAGGCGCCATAATTATCCGATTCTTACCATTTCTCAAATGTAGAACCTTCATTAAATTTAGAACAACTTTCCCGAAGACACCATATTTTTAGAATTTTTTCCCGCCCAAAACTGACCATTTTTGCGCGGCGCAAAACGAAAAAAACACAACAATAGATATCATAATATAAGAGCGTGTGAGAGAGAATACAAATTTGATGAATTAGTTCATCCATGAATCGTCATCTGTTCTGATCCAAACCTAATTGCAAACGTTTTGGATTTTAATTTATCTGCTTTTGTTACAAGAAATACCATCCAGTTTTTTTAGATAAAAAAGGAAGGAATTTTCTTTAGATTTTTTTTTTAAAGCTGAATCCAAATGAGTATCTTAACGAGTTGTTAACGATTGTGCAGAAGAGAATCGAAAAATTTACAGGTAAATTGACAAAAAATGATAAACAGTTGCAATATTTGTTGCATTTGTTAATCTTAGAAATTGTTCATCCCTTCCTCAAAATTGTTACTTAATCCTGGTTGGTGCCTTCCTCATATCAATCTAAATTTTTATTTGATAATTGAAAATGTGTTCAAATTAGAGGTGGGCAAAATCGCTCTTTTTTAGGAGCCGCTCATTTTCGTTCGCTCATTAAAAAGAGCCGCTCTTTTGAACGGCTCTTTCGCTCTTTTTCAAAATTTTGATGAAAAGGTTTTTTTTAAGAATCGTGTGATTTTATAAGTTTTTTTTTCTCATTGGACTTTTATAAATTATTTGATGAAAAAAAAAAACTGAAAACGAGAAGATGCCCTTGAAAACCATAGGTCTTGGTGGTCTCCATGTCAAGATTTCTACTCGAACCTAAACATTCGAGTAATAGAATGGCATCCAAACTTAAATCTAGGATGCCAGACATATTTCTATTAATTTTAAAATTGTATTTATTTCTACTTGATGTGAAATAATGCTAATATTTTATTTGGAGAAAATATTCTGTGATTTTTTTCTACATTCTGATTTAATCGATAAAATCTCTAAACTATGCAGTAGATTTTTGGTAATATTTTAACAAATCATTAACTTTTGGTATTAATTTTTAAAAGCATCGAAAACAAATTTAATACTATTTTTTTAAAATTCAATAAATTAAATTTATGTCAAAAATAATGCCATCTTGAAACGGTTCTTTCAAAAGACCGGAGTTTAAAAAAGAACCGTGGTTCTTTTTTTTTGTGAGCCACGGTTCGTTCGCTCTTTTTAATGAACCGGCTCTTTGAGCGGCTCGCTCTTTTTTTGCCCACCTCTAGTTCATATGATACAAATAACTTGACATTTTTTCAAACAGTTTGAAACGGAAGCTTCTTTTTGTTTTTTTGTGCTTAAGTAATATTTTATTTTTGTTTAAATATATAAAAAATATTGTGATGATATTTAAAATATTGTGATTGGAAAACACTCGAACTTGATTGGTACATTTAACCCTCAACTGCCCAATTTTTTTCGAAAATTTTTATTTTTCCCGTGTTCAGGAGGTCATTTTGAGCAATTTTTGTTCTACGAAAAACTTAACTTCTCTTGTTTTATGTTTTTTCTTGTGTAATTTTGAATATTTTAATTTGCATTTATCTTGTTTAGTTTATG
Organism: Culex quinquefasciatus; assembly: GCF_015732765.1. Classification (NCBI taxonomy): domain Eukaryota; kingdom Metazoa; phylum Arthropoda; class Insecta; order Diptera; family Culicidae; genus Culex; species Culex quinquefasciatus. The sequence goes on from NC_051862.1 coordinate 84,661,995, forward strand.
TTTGTTTTTGGTAGTATTTTGCCTATTCTACCACTTCCTTTCATTTCATTTTGCCTATCCATTTTTTTCATGTTTTTACAGTCACTTTTTCATTTTTTTTTTGCTTGGTTTTCACATTTTCTGCTGTAAAATGGCACCATTATCATTTAAATTGTAAAAAAACGCGTAGAGGCATAGTCTGGGACACTAAAAAATTTACTGCATACTTCTTTTTACTTAAAATATAATAAATGTTAATAAAAAAACACAGCCAAAGTTCGCCTCTAAAAAAATACATTTTCAAAAACAATGGCAAAGTCACATTTTAGTGTCTATTTAAAATGTTAAAATGTCTTACCCAAAGCGTTCTCAGTCTCAGATGGTAGTCCCAGATGTCCCCTTCAAGCTGCAGGTCGACCCGAGTTGATATCGGGATGGAACATTTTGCCTTCCTCACCTTCATGTATACATATCGACTCAGAGTCGAAAACTGAACAAATGTCTGTGTGTGTGTATGTGTGTGTGTGTATGTGTGTGTGTATGTATGTATGTGACCGAAATTCTCACTGAGTTTTCCAGTGAGTTCCAGTTGGTATCGACTTGGTATAGGGTCCCATACATCGCTATTGAATTGTTTGAAGTTTTGATAACAAGTTCAAAAGTTATGTATAAAAATGTGTTTTCACATATATCCAGATCTCATTTATATGCATGTAAACGATGTTCGGATCCATCATCTGACCCATCGTTGGTTAGGTAATTGAGAGACCTTTTCAACGAGTCCACAACATTGAAGATCTGGCAACCCTGTCTCGAATTATGACTACTTAAGTGATATTTATGTACTTTTTTGAAGCCGGATCTCAATTAAATGTATGCAAACGATATCCGGATCCATCACCCGATCCATCGTTGGTTAGGTAATTGAGAGACCTTTCCAACGAGTCCACAACATTGAAGATCTGGCAACCCTGTCTCGAGTTATGACCACTTAAGTGATATTTATGTACTTTTTTGAAGCCGCATCTCAAATAAATGTATGCAAACGATGTCCGGATCCATCACCGACCCATCGTTGGTTAGGTAATTAAGAGACCTTTCCAACAAGTCCACAACATTGAAGATCTGGCAACCCTGTCTCGAGTTATGACCACTTAAGTGATATTTATGTACTTTTTTGCAGCCGCATCCCAAATAAATGTATGCACACGATGTCCGGATCCATCACCCGACCCATCGTTGATAAGTTAATCGAGAGACATTTTCAACGAGTCCACAACAATGAAGATCTGGTAACCCTGTCTCGAGTTATGACTACTTAAGTGATATTTATGTACTTTTTTGTAGCCGGATCTCAATTAAATGTATGCAAACGATTGCCGGATCCATCATCCGACCCATCGTTGATAATGTAATCGAGAGACATTTTCAACGAGTCCACAACAATGAAGATCTGGCAACCCTGTCTCGAGTTATGACCACTTAAGTAATATTTATGTACTTTTTTGTAGCCGGATCTCAATTAAATATATGCAAACGATGGCCGGATCCATCATCTGACCCATCGTTGGTTAGGTAATCGAAAACCCTTTCCAACGAGTCCACAACATTGATAATCTGGCAACCCTGTCTCGATTTATGACCAGTTTAGTTATATCTGTGTACTTATTTTTCTGGATCTAAAAAAAAAAATAGCTGGAGTATGTGTCCAAACCACTCATTTTACCCATTGTTGGTAAAAAGTGAGGAAGGCATCAACCACATAGGTGGATTAAATTAGTTTTTTATTTGAGTTTGAAAATTATGCTATTTTTTCACTAAAATGCCAATAACTCCCTTTTGATTTAACCAATTGGGATGCTGCTCCCTGCATTTTGTTGCATTTTTTAAGCCCTTTCAGGTGTATTTTGAATTTTGAAATTAAATTGAATTTCGCCTAAGTCAGTGTTTATTTCAAGCTGTCATTAGCTCGATGAAGGGATTTTTTTAAAAATGCATATTTCTAAACATGGATTCATTTTGAATTTCCAGAAACTCATTCAACTAATGTTATTAAAATTCAACTCACATTGTTCGTATGTAGCAAGCCTAATTAAAAAGCTGCAAATTGCATCTTTAGTCAAAACATGCACTTATTGCTAAATTTAAGAGCGTAACATTCGACACATCCACGCAAAACTCCTCCTCCCTTCGAGAGTACGAACGAGCTGCACATAAACCACAAAGCCAGGCGCTTCCCATTAATGTTAAGTGCCAACATACTCAAAAACACCCACCCACCCACACACACACACACACACACACACACACACACACACACACACACACACACACACACACACACACACACACACACACACACACACACACACACACACACACACACACACACACACACACACACACACACACACACACACACACACTCGACTCATCGTTTTAGTCGCAGTTTTTGAAGTGCATTGTCCTCATTATCACTTTTGAAGACGCGCGCGCCCCGCCGTTGGTGACAACAACAAAAACAACGACAAACGCCTCTTTTCTCTCGCGCGGGCACACCACAACACTACGACACACACACACACACACACGACACTTTTATTCACGCGCGCGCGCCCCACAAACGAGACTTAATTCGCCGTTGCTGAGTGTGTGTGTAGAAAAGCCACAAACACAGCACTCTAGAGCAACGGCAAACGACTTGGGGAAGGATGCAACCCACCAACCCATCCACCCACGAGCCGCCCTTTTTTGGGGCGCTGCACGCGAAAACACACTCATTATGCTTTAATTTATGCTGAAAGCAGCACAAACACACACACACACTTTTAAAATTAGCGAAGCAACAAAGGCAAGAGTACCGCAAAATGATGAAAACAGTGTGTGTGTGTGTGTGTGTGAGGGGGAGGTCGTTTGCGGGCGTTGAAAATGATTGAAGGATCTCAAAGCTAGAACGTATCATTTTATTCGTGCATATTTTAGAACATCCTTGCAGGGAGTAACAAAAATATGTGCAGACACCAATTTGGATTTAATTCTGATTTTTGAGTTTTAATAATTGTTTTCAAAATGGTACCATAAACTTTGCAGAGCTTTTTTGTAATTTATTTTATTATTATTATGAAAATTGCACTAGTGTTACAAAATTAAAGCACAAAAATCTTGTTATTAGAAATTATTAAAGTAAACATTATTACATTTGTAATTATTGCTTCAATATTATTCAATAAGGATCAGAAGGCAACATCGTTTTTCATGATCCAGCTCCAGCTCGAAAAATTTTTAACGTAATTTTTTAACGAAAATGTTTTAGATAGTTTACTAACATTTTCCCAAAATATTGTGGAATTTGATAAACTCTAACTTAAATGCTTATCGTTTGAAAATTGGCCCAATCTCACCGCTTAGAGGGTGTTACATTGGGTCGAATGAAACTAACTGCTCAACACCAAAGATATGGTAAAAACAAGTCATCTAACAGTGTTTCTTGTTCGAGGGAATCGTATTGACATGCTACAATGTTTGAAGTAAATATTTTCAAACATCGAGAGGTCATTTTCGGCCAAAAACTTACCTCACTTAAGACAGCTGCAGCTAAGTCAGCTTAAAGCGTCCCCTACACAGCCCTTTTAACAGAATTTAGTTTTTAATTGAGAAGAACTTGAGAAATGGTAAAATCCGTAAAAAATCACTTTGACCCAATCTCACCCCCCAGACCCAATGTCACCCCACTGACGGTATTCATTCTGTACCAATACCGGAAAAATAATTTACTTGTACTTTTTTTATATGGCTCAAACTTTGTGGGGACCTTTTCTATGACCAAAGAAGCTATTTTGTGTCATTGGTTCACCCATACAAGTTTCTATAAAATTTTGGCAGTTGTCCACACGAAAATGGTACTTAAATTTTAGAAAATCTGTAACTTTTGAATGGATTTTCTGATCAATTTGGTGTTTTCGGCAAAGTCATCTGCTCCCAACGAGAAAGTTCTGGACTCATTAAATTTGGAATTAATGAAAAAAACTTCAAGCTCACGGCGGGGTTCGATCCCCTGTCCTTAGGATTGGTAAGCAAAATGCTTTCCACTTAACCGTGGAGCATTGGTAGCTTGAGGAGGAATCAGACTGGTATAGTTGAATCCAAGAATCGGACTTAGAATCGCATTGAATGCAAGTTGAACATCAGAACTCAAACAAGATTGCATGCAAGATTTGCAAGCGCAGTTGAAATTGAATCTAAAAATACCTCGCTATAAATAGCCTGGACGACTGATAGAATTCATCCAATAAGAGATGAGAAGAATTGAAAGCATTCCCATTAGAAATGAGAACACACGAAGAATTCGAACAACAATGCAAAACGGTCGTTACCACTCGCCTAGGGTGGCTCCTCAGACCATTCACCTTCCCAAAAACCGTCCAACTCCAAGCGAAACTTACTTGAGGATACCGTGGAGATTTTCCCTTAATACTCTTAAAAAAGTGGAGCATCAACACTTCCCGTCTTCCAATTCCCTTTCCTTGTCCCTGGTGCGCGGTGGAGATGGGAGCGGCCGGCAATGGACGGCTGCCATGGTGGTGAGAATCTGGTTCAGGTGGAATTGGTTCTATTCCCAATTATCGATTCCTAGGCAACTTGGGCTTAGACAATCATCACATCACATGGCGAAAATCCAGTCTGCAATCCGCTAAAATCACCGTCTCCTAGCGAAGCGAAGCGAAGCGAATTTGGTGTTTTCGGCAAAGTTGTAGGCATTGTTGAGAAATATTCCGAAAACATAGGTGTACGGAAATTTGTTTTTTTTTTGCGATTTTTGAATTCACTTTTTTTCACAAAAGCTCAATTTTGCAAAATATGTATTTTTAGATCTGCGAAATTTTTTGATATGTTTTAGAGGACAAAAACCCGCAACGTTTGAGCCTTTGAGAAGTGTTGTAAAAAACTCTGCCGCCGAGTTATGAAAAAATAGTGTTTTTTATAATTCGAAATTTCTTGCAAAGAAATATGTTTGACCTTATTTTTAATGTAAAATTGAATTTGCAATCGAAAAGTTATTCACAGATTTTTTATATAGGGACCCGTTTTCAAATTATTGCCACCGAAAGTTTGATTTCAACGAAACATTTGTAGTTTATCATTTTAAAAAAATAGTGACCATGAGTGACCACCTCAGATTTTTTTAAAGTTCAAAAAAATATGCTATAAAATTGTCTAAGAGACACTGAAGATTAATCCTCTGGTTGCTTAGATCAGCCATGCCAGATATACAAATAAATCTGTATTATACAGATTTTTTAAGTCCAAAAACACAAAAATCTGTAAGTAAAGATTTTTTAAAATGATTCAATTTGAAAATTTCAATAATTTAGTAATTGAATTATGCTTTAATATGATTAAAAAGCTTAAATCTGATGTGAAAAGTCTAAAAAAACTTCTATGGCTTCGAATTTGACATGATACAGATAAAATACAGATTTATTTTTAAAGAAAATACTAAGATACATCGTTCTGAAGAAAAAAAATAACAAAAAAATCTGGAAAATTGATGAATTTTAAGTCTTATCCTACCATATTCTTATGTCGGTATCTCGGCAACTAATGGTCCGAATATCAATGTTAGAATTGAAACATTCGTGAAATTTTCCTGTCTTTTCAAAAACAATATTAAAAAAATATTCAAGCTAACATTTCACAAGGGCGTTGTATTGAATGTTTGACCCTTTTGAAATGTTAGTCTTGATAAAAAAATAAAAATATTGTTTTCGGAAAGACCGGAAAATTTCACGAATGATTTATCTTTTAACATTGAAAATTAGACCATTAGTTGTTGAGATATTTACATTAGAAATTGAGAGTTGTTTGGGTGAGGGGGTGCTCAAAGATTTTGGAGGCTGGACTAAAATCAAAGCTCTAATGAGTTTGCCAAATTAACAAAAGGTTATTTAAAAAAATACGTTATCTTTATTTAAAATACTTAAAAAATACAACTAACAGTTGATGTTTTTTTTAATTTTTGTTTTTTTTTTCTTAAAAGAGCACTCCCTGTAAAGGCTTATAAAATGATCTCAGTTGAAAGGTTTTTCAAAATCTCTGAACTTGGAAAAATGTAACATTCTGGAGCAGTTAGCTGTTAAATTCTAATAAAACACAAATTGGATTGAATTGAAATTTCTGTTATTTTTTAAACATTTTTTTTAGATGAAAAACACAAAAATATTTTTAGCTTTTTTGCCTTCCTCACTGAGGTAAGGCTATAATCCTGCTCTAAAATTGAACTTTGTATAAAAACGTCGTAGACCCACCTTCATGTATACATATCGACTCAGAATCGAAAACTGAACAAATGTCTGTGTGTATGTGTGTGTGTATGTGTGTGTATGTGTGTGTGTATGTATGTATGTGACCAACAAACTAGCTCATGTTTCTCGGCACTGGCTGAACCGATTTGACCCGAACCTGTTGCATTCGACTTGGTTTAGGGTCCCATGGATCGAGTTTTATACAGATTGAAGTTTCGATAAGTAGTTCAAAAGTTATGTATAAAAATGTGTTTTCACATATATCCGGATCTCACTTAAATGTATGTAAACTATGTCCGGATCCACCATCCAACCCATCCTTGGTTAGGTTATCAAATGACCTTTCCAACGAGTTCAAAACATTGAAGATCTGGCAACCCTGTCTCGAGATATCCCGACTTAAGTAATATTGATGTACTTTTTTATTCCGGATATTAAAAATAGATTAAATTTTTTTACAATTCCATCATATCAGCCATTGTTGGTAATAAGTGAGGAAGGCTCCAACCACATAGGTGGATTAAGTTAGTTTTTTTAAATAAACTTTTTGAAAATCGGTCTTCGTCATGCACACAGAATCGGCTTAACGAGTCTTCACCAAAATTTTGAGCCAATTTAGTCAAGACAGTGTTGAGATATCGTGGCACGCGAAACTTTATATCTATATTAGGGTGTTTCATCCAAAACCAAATGTTCTCAGAATCAGGCAAACCGAGGTTCCCCTAGTAGAGGATACCTATAAGGACTCTCATGCCAAATATCAGCCCATTTGGTTGAGAATTGGCCTGTCCCCAGCGGTTCAAAGTTTACATGTAAATTACTATGGGATTTTTGTGCTTTTCGTTCAATCGTTCCTACAGGTCTGGGGACAACATGGATTCACTCGGAATAAAGACAGGTGTGTAGGGGATGGTCCAATGAACACATTCCAAAAGGAATTAGGCTTGTCCATTCTGTCCCCAAGGTGCGCATTGGATCGACGTCCGGTGTCTCCAAAACCAACAATTCATCCTTCAAAAGCATCGCATTTCCTTAGTATGCTATGACGGCTAGGTGGAAACCACGACGCCCCTTATGAGACGGTGAACACGTGGAGAGGCATCGATTGCATTATTAACACAAAATTATCATTTTACTTTGTTTAGAATAGTTGAAATTCTTCCAGGATTCCAATTCCAATTATAATTTTAGTACTTTAAAAAATGTTTCTGTGCCAAAACTCGAGTAGATGCTCTGCCACGTGTTTACCGTCTGACATGGGGCGTCGTAATTTTCAGCTAGCCGTCATAGCATACTAAGAACAATGCGTACATTTGAAGGGTGAATCGTTGATTCTGGAGACACCGGACGTCGATCCAATGCGCACCTTGGGGACAGAATGGACAAGCCTAATTCCTTTTGGAATGTGTTCATTGGACCATCCTCTACACACCTGTCTTTATTCCGAGTGAATCCATGTTGTCCCCAGACCTGTAGGAACGATTGAACGAAAAGCACAAAAATCCCATAGTAATTTACATGTAAACTTTGAACCGCTGGGGACAGGCCAATTCTCAAGCTTCCCTGCACCGTGCGGTACACGCGGTTCACTTGCACCTCGGGTTTGCTTTGCGCCTGCTTTGTTCGGTTTACACCCGTACCCGACTCACACGAACCGAGGGTATTTTGGTTCGTCGTACCAGCGCACCACGACACTCTCGGTTCGCCGCGTCGGTTTTGTGTCTGGCACTCACCCATGGCATGAACCCGGTATATGAGCCATGGTGCTTCACTCGTTACGAGCCGAGGTACGTGCCGTGGTACGCGCTGGCGGTACAAAACGGGTTCAATACCACGACACGTACCACGGCACGCTGTGTTCATGCCATGGGTGAGTGCCAGACACAAAACCGATGGGGCGAGCCGAGAGTGTCGTGGTGCGCTGGTACGATGTACCAAGATACCAATACAAAAATGGGTTCAGGCACGTACCGAAGCTAGAAAACCAAACCCGCGGTGTGCGTTGGCACTGGCGCATGGGAAGCTTGCCAATTCTCAACCAAATGGGCTGATATTTGGCATGAGAGTCCCTATGGGTATCCTCTACTAGGGGAACCTCGGTTTGCCTGATTCTGAGAACTTTTTTGTTCGGCTGAAACACCCTAATCTATATCTCTATATCTCGGCAATGATGCAACCAAATATTATCAAATTTGTTTTGTTAGTAGGTGAAAATGTATATTTAAATGCCCTGAAAAAATAATTAAATAAAGTTGAAGTGTGTGTAAGTACTAACCTCTGACTTTTTTGCCATTATACATGTATGTAAAAAAACGAAACTATTGGCACTACGCCCCCCGGGGCATGGCCTTCCTCTAACGTGGGATTTCTGCTCCAGCGCCTCTGACGAGACAGGAGAAACCGGGACCGACGTTTTACTTCACCATCCGATAGAAGCTCAGTGGATAAGGCGGGAATCGAACCCGCGTCTCATAGCATCATCGGGATCGGCAGCCGAAGCCGCTACCCCTGCGCCACGAGACCCACGATATATGTATGACCCACATGTATGTAACCCATTTTATATTTCGAAAATGGTGACATGTAATCTGATCAATTTAAGTAATTTATGAGGGGAGTGATGGTCGACAAAAACTTTGATAAATATTTGCAACAGCCTTATTCCCTCAAATTAACATTTTGTTTTCCTGAAAGTCTGAATCAGACGGTAGTCAATCAGATTCGTTATCCAACTGTCATAAATTCGAATCCCGAGGGAAGATTTCTAAGCGCAAAGTATGTTTGATTAACAAAAAATAAAAATTGATTAGCATAAAAATTATACCTTAATATTGAAAAAGTATAAAATCACTTAACAAATAGTCAACGGGCCTTATACATGATCATTCAAAATACATGATCATCGAGGGCCATAAAAAAATCACCTTGCCAGCCACGTTTGGCCAGCGGGCCATACTTTGTTCAACCCCTGCTTTAGCCGCTGTATCTCAGCAACCAGAGGTCCAATCGTCAATGTCTCTTAGACAATTTTACAGCAAATTTTCTGAACTTTAAGTACTAGATTTCAGTTTTTTTTTTACAAAAAATACTATTGTTGAAAAAAATCATGACTCGTCGGCAAATTACTGGTCTATACCTGGGTACTGAAAAGACAGAATGCGTAACGTGATTTCCGAATGATCCCCACTGCTCCTCACTAATACAACTGCACAACAGCTGTAAACATAAACAAAGTAGAAGGCCATGTTCAAGCTCAAGCGTGACATATTTTTTGCTGCTGAATCGACTCGTTTTGAAACCTTTTGGATCTGATGATATTAAAGTTTACGATGAAAAATTAAGTTCTTCGTGCTTTTTTTGTTTAAAGACTAAACAATGGGTGGCCAAAAGAGTCCTTCTTTGTTTTCAATGTGATGAAAAATTGCGTCAGAAGTGGGGGAATTTTGTGAATCAGAAGAGCAACCGGATGGAAGTTATGAGATTATGGATCTTTGAAGCGCAGTGGTAATACAGGCAGGTGTCATTCACAGTTACTGATAATTCGTCGTAAACAATTCGTAAACATAGGTTTTGCGTGAGACATAGCGCTTATTGATATGTTAGCGACGAATTATGACAATCTCGATTTCATCCCTTTTCTAAAGATTTGTTGACTTTGAATACCTCAAAAGCTTAACGCCCTCGACTTTTTTGACAAAATAAACTATAGATCGATTACAATACTTGCCACTTCTTGGCATCATTTTTCAAACAGTAAATTGGTTCCGCTTTGACAGTTCTAAATTGAGGCCGCTTTGCGGACAACTATTCTGCACCCATGTCTATACTTCTGAATTGCGTAAAAGATGCGGGGTTTTGTCCCCTAAAACATATGAAAAAAAAATCAAAAATAAAAAAAATATGGATTTTGGGAGATTGATTTTTGTGGAAAAAGGTTATAAAAAGCACATTTTTTTCGCTCTACTATTTTATGTCTGAATAGTCCTCATCAATACCAACAACTTTGCCGAAGACATCAAATCAAACAAAAAATTCCTTGAAAAGTTACAGATTTTCGAATATTTACGTAACATTTTTGTATGAACAGCTGCCAAAATTGTATGGAAATTTGTATGGGTGAACCAATGACATAAAATGGCACCTTTGGTTAAAAAAATACAAAAAATAAAAATGTTCGACATCGCCCGATTTCGTAGAGTGTTGCTCTAGTAGAAATGTACTCACCGTCGTAACCAGCCGTCCCGCCAGCTGATTCTCGTTGACCTTCACGTCGTAGAACATGTGCTCGAACGCCGGATTGTGCAGATTCGCCGGTAGGATCGTTATCTTAACCCTGGTGAAGCTCGTGTAAACCCCGTCCGTGACCGAAACGTTCAGCACGCTCTGGTGCTTCTCGGCAAAGTTCTGCATGTTGACCAGCGTGATGATGCCCGAAATCGGATCGATGTCGTACGTCTGCAGCTCGTTGCCCTGGGCTATTGTGTACGTGAGTCGATCGTGGTCGATGTAATCCGGATCGGACGCCGAAACGACCGTCACGAACTGGCCGCGGGCCGCGTGTTCCGACAGGACGCACGTGTACGACGGTTGCTCGAACTTGGGCGGGTTGTCGTTCATGTCCAGGACGGAGACCCAGACGTGGGCCGTCGAGCTGAGACTTGGCACGCCCCGATCGCTGGCGATGACGGTGAAGTGATGGTGGCTGAGCGTTTCGTGGTCGAGGGACTTTTTCAGGTAGATTACGCCGTCCGTGGCGTCCATGTGGAAATACTCGGAGGTGTTCTTGGAGTCGGTTTGCAGGGCATACGTGACGACTTGGTTGATGCCTAGAGAGGTGGGTGAGATGCAAGTGGTTAGTTAGAATGGTATTTAGGAATTTTCTGTTTTGTTAACAAAATGATGGTTGGTTTCTGGATCAGATACAATTCACTTAATAAAAGTTAGTTTAGAGCTAACAAATGGTCTAAACCTAGTCAATTAGTTTGGTTTTCGAAAAATAATCAACTTGTCAACATTTTAATCAGTGAAAGCTGCAGCTCAGTGAACACACAAAAACATCAAATCATTGATGCTATCAGTGCTCAGTTCTTTTTAGTAGCAAAACAAACCCCACCCCCTATTTCCAATGAAGCATCAATTCCCAACCCCAACCCACAACCAGCTCGATTGTGTCACCAACTGCTCGATTATTTGCAACGATACGCTTTCGTTGCGATGCCACAAATTATCTGCCATTCAGCAACAGCGAACCGTTTTGCGCCAGAAAGTGCAACTCAGCTGTGTGTCGGCGAAATCAAACACGACAACAATGTAATGCAATTTGCAGGATCCACCCTGACCATATGCAACACCACCACCAGGGCAGTTGACTGCACAAAAACAATTTCCATCGCCGGGGAAAAACTTTTTCTGCGAGAAAAGCTGACGGTCAGACATTTGCGCCCTTTTTCCCGAGTCAGGCCAGCAGACTAACGCCAACGCAGCTTAATAGGTGGCGAGTTTTCCGCTTTTCCAGTACGATTACATTTAGCTTTTGAGACACTTTGACAAAAAATTCTGAAAGTTCACAATGTATGGCTTGATTATGAAACATATTTTTTTTTTGCAAATTATTGCCTGTTGTAATAATTTCTACCTAAATTTTCACTGAAGTTTGTGTCTGAATTTGTTTTACAAAACTGTTTCAGTATACGAATAAACCAATATATTTTCAATATTTCTCACAGTGCCCAACAAAGCCGGGGATGTTGTTTACCGATTCCGGGAAACTCTTTCCAGCCAATCCAAAAAGGGGCCAGGTGGAGATGACTCCATTATCAGCAATTAGAAGCGATTTCAAGCTTCCTGCTTTCCCCTAGACCATTGTTTCTCCACCAGACTTGCGCTGACTTGGGGTGACTTGGCAAGGGAAGAAGCTGTTGAAGCTGTTGTTGTTGTTGTTGTTGTTGTGCGCAGACTTCCTTCCGGGCGACGCGGTGGTGGCCAACTGGAATGAGTTTCATTACGCTTGGAAGTTTGCCCGTTTTCTGGCGAAACATGTTCCATTGCATCTGTTGTTTGGTTTCATCAGGTTAGTTAAAGGTACGTGATGTTTTCAATTGTGACCCCGCACTCTCTTCGGGTGAAATGGCTTTGTTTTCAAATAGCCCGGTAATGATGGGTGTTTTGGGATTACACGTGAGCCGAGTTGGCAAAATCACAACGCATCTGATCCGCCCGGGGGAGCATAAACACGTGTGTGCATGGTTGAACCATAAATTTACGGATTATCAACATTTTCAACAGCGGGGTGATAATCTGCTATTAGCATTGAATGACCGGAGGTATTTACTCTATTTAGCTTATTGTATCTGATTTGTTGAAATCAGAATGCTTAAAGAGCTAATTTGTATCATAAAATCATAAAATCATAAAATCATAAAATCATAAAATCATAAAATCATAAAATCATAAAATCATAAAATCATAAAATCATAAAATCATAAAATCATAAAATCATAAAATCATAAAATCATTAAATCATAAAATCATTCAATTTAAAGAAAAGGTCAGCCCCTTGCAAAATTTCCACAAAAAATCAGAGCCAAAAAAAATCCTCAAAAAATCAGGGTCAAACAAATTATTGATAATATTGAATTTTTCAAAAAAGTTGTGTTTTTTATTGCAAACTTTTTGCAATATTTAATCTTGTATTTTAAATCAAATAGGATATTTATTGGCTTTGAAAAATTAAAGATTTTGGCACCAAAGGTCAAAAAAAAAAAAAATAAAAACGTAAGAAAAAGTTTGTCTCTAAAATTTATTAAAATTTTGTTTTTGAGTGCATAGGGGAAATTCTCGTATGTTTGGCAGGTTAAGCACTCGCTCCTAATTCCGTCCAATTTGCTGGTTTTCACTATTTAAACAACTAATTTTGCAAAACTTTTGATAGAAACTTACTTGTTCACTTCTTATTGAACTATATATCATTCGACTACAGTTTAAAACGCTTTTAATTAGCGTTAATTGACTGTCAAAGTTCTGACCTGCCAATATAGAGGCACGCTGGAATTAGATGCTGTTCCCCTAATTGGCAAAGAGAGCGCGTGGTCGTAAAAAATATTCGGAGTGAAAAGTGATTTTTTGTGATTTTCAAAGCCCTTCCTATATCATCGTTGATCGGAAGGCACGGCGTCGGGTGGATTGTGTTTAAATTTTTCGAATAAGGTTTTATTTTTTATGGTGAAAATGCTATTTCTATATAATGATCGAAAGACGCACTGACATTTTGGATCGTCGAGTATAGTGGAGCAAAATAATTTTGTGTGAGTGATTTTGTATGTTAACCAGAAAGACCTTCCCATAGCATCGTTGCTCGGAAGGCTCGCCGAAGGGTCTGTTATGAAAGTCCTCCCCATAGCATCGTAGCTCGGGAGGCATCGAAAAGCCAAAACCTTATCCTACTAACCCAAAAAAATAATAATCACGTTATGCTTGAAGGAGATGCTGTAGATTCAACGGTCTCAAGCGGTATTAACAAGTATATAGCGAAAAACTATGTGCTTGATGAGTCTGCAACTTCAACTATCGGACTAACATTCCTCCCTTTCGTTGAACTGCAGGCTTCTTAGGAGGGCGCCGGTGTTGACTAATAAAGTAGAGATCTTCAGAGGTTAAACAGTGAACGGATGGTTGGCTCCCACTGATCATTTTTGATTCATTGTTTAACTTCAGCTGATCTGTCAATAACGGAGTAGCAGCTCATTGGCAGTCAACCATGCTCATGCTCATGCTAAAAATTTATTAAAATTTGTTTTTTTTTGTTGTTGAAATTTTGACAATTATTATGCTTTAAAGTCAAGCACACAGATATTTTGTTTTAGAAGAGTAAAATGTTCATTTTAACATATGCAATTTCTTTTAACAATTTAAAGATAAGATAATCTAAAAATTCTAAGTGTAAATATGGGTATCCGGCGCCGTCGCTCCGTGCCGTACTCAGACACTTAGGAGTCCAGGGCGGCGAAGTCCTTGTAGTTAAAAGAAAGACACTAGTGAATGGTACTAGCAATGGTGGCCGACAGCTATAAAAGTCAACTTCGTTTTTTTTTAATTTTAAATCTAAAGATTCAAAGACATGAAGATTTGAAGATTTGAAGATTTAAAGATTTAAAGATTTAAAGATTTGAAGATTTGAAGATTTGAAGATTTGAAGATTTGAAGATTTGAAGATTTGAAGATTTGAAGATTTGAAGATTTGAAGATTTGAAGATTTGAAGATTTGAAGATTTGAAGATTTGAAGATTTGAAGATTTGAAGATTTGAAGATTTGAAGATTTGAAGATTTGAAGATTTGAAGATTTGAAGATTTGAAGATTTGAAGATTTGAAGATTTGAAGATTTGAAGATTTGAAGATTTGAAGATTTGAAGATTTGAAGATTTGAAGATTTGAAGATTTGAAGATTTGAAGATTTGAAGATTTGAGTATTTAATGAATTGAAAATTTGAAGATTTAGCCATTGAAGATTGAGAAAATCATAGAAATATTTAATTATTTATAAATTACAAATTTCAAAAAACTGTATGAGTTCAAAGAATTTATTTTTTTAAAGGGCCATCCATAAACTACATCGTATTTGGAGGGGGAAAGTACTTTATACTGAATGATCTATTTTAAGCTTTTAGTTATCTGTTTTTTTTTTATATTCTGTTTTCAGTTTTCAATGTTCAGTTTTAATTTTTCAGTTTTATCGGTGATTGTCTTTTATTGTGATACTTCAATTGATTTTACAGTTTCATCCCAATTCATTTCCTCGTAATTAGTTCTTCAAGTCATTTCTCCAAGTTTGTTTTTACTGACTCCATGAATTGGAATGAAGATAAATCGCTCGCTTTCCCGGAATGCTTTTTCTGCTCATTTTTTGCTCTTCACCAGCTCGGTGCCCCGAAGGTGAAGATGTCATCTGTTTAAATTAGACAACAACAGGAACCAGAACAATAACGACGCCAGTCACCCTGCTGTCACCCAAGAAGAAGAAGAAGAACAATCCCTGTCGTCGTCGTCGTCGGTTCCCTGTCAGCTTCACCATCACCAGGCCCCGGAAGTGCAGACACAAAAACCATCATCATCTGGCCCCGAGACTTACCGGTGTCGTTATCCTTGGCCTGCACTTTGAGGATGGCCGTCCCGAACTGGGCCCGCTCGGACACGGTGATGTTGTAGCTGTCCTGCTCGATCTCCGGCGGGCAGTCGTTGACGTCCTGGACCAGCACCGAGACGGGCACTTCCGCCGACACGCCGGAAACGCTGTCCGTGGCTCTAATTAAAAGTTCGTAGCTCTGGCGCTGCTCGTAGTCCAGCTCGTCCACCACGTAGATCGCACCTGGAAAATCGTCGTTGTGGTGTGGAGAAAAAGAGAGAGAAAGTGAAAAATATGTAAGGATTAACAATTTATGCTTTAATGAAAGTATTAAGCCGCTGCCGCGGAAGCATGCAAAGTGTGTGCACGCCAATTTTATGATATTTTTTTTTGCTATGCTGAAGGTGCGAATAATATGTTAGCAACAACAACAACAACAACAACAACGGTGTGCATAAAATGCAATGTTTCATTTTGTGCAACGTGGGGGGAGGCCACTATTAATTATGATTGAAACAGAGCAGCCGAGCGTGGATTAATCCTTGGATGCAGTAGTTTATATTACACACCTGGAAGGGCTAGAAAAATTGTTCATGCAAATTAGTATGACACAAAGTAACTTAATAATAATTGATTGTTTTCGGCACAATGGCGTCAATGAGACTGATTTGATGAAATTACATGCTGTTTTGAAAGAAAATAATTAATAATGAAACCGAACAAAGCACATATCTCCTGAAATGTTCACGACTCAACTGAAATTGCAGCAATTTAAATTACAAAATACTTCGAGGACCATCGAGTTCAATCGACAAAACCCTCTCGAAGGTGCGCACACGTGGTATTGGTTTTTGCGGTTATTCACGAAACAAAAAACCAATCGTATGTAATCAAAATCCTAATTACGCAAAGTTTTACGCACATTCGCACAAATTTGTGGTTTTCCATGCGTGGTTGGTTCTCTCTCTGGTGTGTGTGTTATCACCCGATTAAATAAGTTCTGTGCGCGGCCGTAATTGGAAATTGCGGTGCCAGACTAATAATAATGAAGCCCAACCCCTTGTAGCCCTCCAAAAACCAACCCTCGATACTATAGTGTCAAACCGTTTACGTGATTACGATTTGGTTTCGGGCGCCGGCGTGGGTGAATTTGCGTGGGAAAGGGTCAATGTGTGGGTTGGTGTGTTACCCAAAAATGGGCCCCAAATCACGTTTCGCAATTATACGCCCAACAAGTCGGACATCGAATACATACTGGCAAAAATAGGCTCGCGGTTTGATGGAACTAAAACCGGATCGAATTTGGGTAAATTTAGAAATATTTTTTCACGTTTGAATAGTGAGATTTGAGCTAGTTTTTTTGTATCGTAGAGATGAGTTTTTTTTTAGCAAAACCCAATCTAAATTTCGAACGAACTTTTAACAGTTCAGAATGTATTAAAAAATGATTCCAATTCAACGTTAATTCAATATCATTTTTTTTATTTATGCAAATTGATGAAAATAGAAGT
This sequence comes from Culex quinquefasciatus, assembly GCF_015732765.1. Lineage (NCBI taxonomy): Eukaryota > Metazoa > Arthropoda > Insecta > Diptera > Culicidae > Culex > Culex quinquefasciatus. Next base: position 84,678,907 of record NC_051862.1, read on the forward strand.
ATTCTGCTTTTTAGGCATTTATAGCATAATTTATCTAGTTTGAACTTATTTTTAATAAAAATAAAATTTGAATTTCGTTTTAATATCACAAGATGTTTTAAAGGTACTAAGATAATTCCATTGATTTTTAAGGAATTATTTTATAAAATATAGCCATTTTATTTAATTATTAATGAAAACAAAAATTCATAAGATAGAAACCCTTATCAAAGAATTTAGAAAATCGAAGAATTACAACAAAAAAAAAAAATAGACGAATTTCAAAGAATTTGAAATCACGTCAAAGAATGTCCAATTCAATTCAATTCTTTATTAATACATGTAGAGTAAAGACTGCTCCTTTTCAATAACTACAATCAGAATGTTAACGAATTTCCAAGAATTTCAAAGATTCAAAAATTGAAAGATTGTTTATGCAATTAATTTAAGAAAAACAAACAAATTAAGATTAAATAGTTTGAATTGAATCACAAATCAATTTTTTGGTAAAAATTAAAATGAATTTGAATGAATTCAAATTTTGATTATATTTAAACTATTTTAAGAAATTTAAGTCCTAACGAGATATTGCAATATCTTAAAAAATAATTTAATGAATTTTTAAGAATTTATTTATTTTGGAAATTTTTAAAAACATGTTATATAAAGCTTTGGAAAATTTCGAACAATTTCTGAAAAATACGAAAAATTTAAAAAAAAAATTCGAAAAAAATATTCAAAATACCGAAGAAAGAATTGAAAAAGTCAATGCATTTCAAGATTATCAACAAATAAACAAAAGATTTTTAAAGAATTTAAAAAAAATCATAGAATTTCAAAAGATTTCGAAGAATTTCAAAAAATTTCAAAGAATTTCAAAGACTTTCAAGAATTTCAAAGAATTTCAAAGATTTTCAAAGAATTTCAAAGAATTTCAAAGAATTTCAAAGAATTCCAAAGAATTTCAAAGAATTTCAAAGAACTTCAAAGAATTTCAAAGAATTTCAAAGAATTTCAAAGAATTTCAAAGAATTTCAAAGAATTTCAAAGAATTTCAAAGAATTTCAAAAAATTTCAAAGAATTTCAAAGAATTTCTAAGAATTTTAAATTTTTTTAAAGAATTTTAAAAAATTTAAAAAAATTTTGAAGAATTTTAAAGAATTTTAAAGAATTTTAAAGAATTTTAAAGAATTTTAAAGAATTTTAAAGAATTTTAAAGAATTTTAAAGAATTTTAAAGAATTTTAAAAAATTTTAAAGAATTTTAGAGAATTTTAAAGAATTTTAAAGAATTTTAAAGATTTTTAAAGAATTTTAAAGAATTTTAAAGAATTTTAAATATTTTTAAAGAATTTTAATGAATTTTAAAGAATTTTAAAGAATTTTAAATTTTTTAAAAGAATTTTAAAGAATTTTAAAGAATTTTAAAGAATTTTAAAGAATTTTAAAGAATTTTAAGGAATTTTAAAGAATTTTAAAAATTTTTAAAGAGTTTTAAAGAATTTGAAAGAATTTTAATGAATTTTAAAGAATTTTAAAAATTTTTAGAGAATTTTAAAGAATTTTAAAGAATTTTAAAGAATTTTAAAGAATTTTAAAGAATTTTAAAGAATTTTAAAGAATTTTAAAGAATTTTAAAGAATTTTAAAGAATTTTAAAGAATTTTAAAAAATTTTAAAGAATTTTAAAGAATTTTAAAGAATTTTAAAGAATTTTAAAGAATTTAAAAGAATGTAAAAAATTTAAAAGAATTTAAAAGAATGTTAATAGTAGTTTATGCAACAAGTTGCAAAAAGAGGATTTTTTCAGCACGAGTCGTACATTTATCCAACGAGGTTCACCGAGTGCTGAAAAAATCAAGTTTTGCAACGAGTTCCATACAACATTTTTTGCAATTTCAAAAAACACACACTTAGTGAAATTTTATGTCAAATTTTAATTTTTTTGTCAATAAATCGTTTAAATAAAAAAAATGTTGAAAAGTGTTACTTTTCGAAACAAGTGCTGAAAAGTTCAACTTTTCAGCACCCATTTGAGTGCTGAAAAGTAGAACTTTTCAGCATTTATTTTGAAAAGTGTTGCTATTCGATTCTGTTATTTTTGGTACAGAAAAGTAGGCTATTTTGTCGTTCAAGAATGACAGGAAAAGTAAGTAGTTTCACGACGGAATTGCAAAAAGAATTTTAAAGAATTTTAAAGAATTTTCAAGAATTTTAAAGAATTTTAAATACTTAAAAAAAAAACTTTAAAGAATTTTATAAAATTTTAAAGAATTTTAAAGAATTTCAAAGAATTAAAAAAAATGTTTAAATAATTTTGACAAATTTTAAAAAAATTAAAGATCTTTACAGAATTTGGAAGAATTTCAAATTTTTTTTTAAAGAATTTAAAAAAAAATTAAAGAATTTCAAAGAATTTTTAAGAATTTTAATCAGTTTTGAAAAATTCTAATAAAATTAAAAAAATTTAAGGTATTATAAAATTTTTTGAAGAATTTTACAGAATTTTTAAGAATTTTAAGGTATTATAAAGAATTTTAAAGAGTTTTAATTTTTTTTAAGAATTTAAAGAAATGTTAAAGAACTTTAAAGAATTAAAATTTTTTTTTTAAAGAATGTTGACAAATTTTAAAAATTTTAAAGAATTTTTAAGAGTTTGGAATAATTTCAAAAAAGAATTTTAAAGAATTAAAATGAATGTAATTTTTTTTGCCAAAATTCAAAGAAATTCAATGATTTAAAAAAAAAGTAAAAAAAATCAGAAATTTAAAAAAAAATAAAAAAGTGTCGAAGAACTTCAAAGAATTTCGAAGCATTTCTAAAAATTCCCCAGAATTTCAAAGGATTTAAAATAATGTAAAAATACAAAGAATTAAAAAAAAACAAAGAATTCCAAACAATTTCTGAAAATTCAACAAAATTCATATAATGTCGAAGAATTAAAAAAAATAAAAGAATTAATGGAATTATTGGAATTTTGAACTAATATTCAACGAGGCATTAAAATTTTTCTATTGAGATTACGAAAAAAAAAGAATTTTATTTTAAAATGAATTTAAAAAATTCATTAAAATTTATAGAATTTCATAGAACTTAAAAAGAATTTTGAAAAAAATTCAACTGATTTCCAAGTACTATTAATTAGATTTAAATTGACTTTTTTCCCCAAAATCTGCCACTGTGATGACACCTGCTGGTTGTTTTCCGGGAAACCGATTACAACATGGGCGCGAAACGCCGGAAATTGAGGGTCGATTTCTGGTGCATAATTCAAAATCGACCAACCTAACTGGGCTTGGTGGATATGCTGATGGGCTAAAACAATAACATTTAAATCTGATTCCGAGCGCCACACACACACAATTCTACACACAATTTCACTGCATAAATGAGTAATGTTGATGGCGATTTGAAATTACAGCCGCCAGCCAGGGACGGAAATTGTGTGCCACACTACATGTATAGTCATTTTGTGGAGGATAAACGGTTTCGATGCTGTCAAACCGACTGGAAAATGGATGGAACATTTGGCAATCCACTGCGGGGTTGTAGTTGGTGGATATCGAGTTGATTCCGGGGTGACCTGATATGTGTAATGTGGCGGTCTAATGAAACGTGTATTAATTAATGAGTTCAACCGGCCGATCGATTCCGTGCTGGCAAATTTACATTGTATAATTGGTTTCGATTGTGTGTGTTTGAAACTGGAGTAGGTTGAAATTGATGTTGATTGAACAGGACTGGATTACAAAAGCTATCATTTAACCTTTGAAAATCCACAAACTCCAAATTTTAACATCTTCACCGGAGCAATTTTCGTTACAAAAAGCTATCAGCTTTGCAATTTGTTACCCCCCTCCAAAAAAATCCAACGACGACAAATTCTTCCCTCTCAACATCACCCAAAATAGGTGTTACACTAAATAGTAGCACATCAGTAAATAGTTTCCTTCTACGCCTTCTTCATCGCGCTGCTGGAGACCATGTCCAGGTTAATTGCACCGAGACGAGGCTTCCCACCCCTCACTCCTGGTGGAAACATGCCACAAATACCCTGCTGTTTCGTGTTTCGAAAGGAGTTTAGTTTCCTTCCTGGAAGCACCTCAGAACACGAAGCACCTTCAGCTTGGCTCGGTTGTTGATGTTGTTGATGCCTCTGGACGGTCCTGACAGAGTATTGGAAGCTGCACTTGGGTAAAATACAGATCGATGGCCGCACGTGTATGCGGAGAAAAGCAGGGTGGTTGTTTGTGTAAAATATGGTTTGAAATTATTTAAAATATTTTTGAATGATGACCCGGAATTTTTGAAAAAGTTTATTCTTTCGAGGTGGAAAAGTTATAAATTTGATTTTACGCAAAAAATCTTTTCTTTGTTTAAAAAAAATCATCGAAGAACATTATCAATCGAGACACAGATAAATTCGTGTTTAAAATATTCATGACTTATTTGAAATTAACTTAAACTCTTAAATTATTATTACTTTAAAATTGTAGCCAAATCAGTTTTTGCTCTAGACTGATTATTTTAAAATGGGCACCAATTTCAAGATTAAACCACTTAAAGTTTATTTTGAATAACTAATTTCAGTGTTTAAATTTTTTGAAATAGTGTCTATGATTTACCATTCCTAATTTTTTTTTTTCAAATAGTTTGAAATTAATACAGTCATCCCTCATATTCGGAACAGTTTATAGATCGGCCAATGTTCAACAAATCATATAAAATCGATAATTGAACATAATGATTTGCTTTTACCTTCATTTGAAAGCTTTTCTTGCGATCTTTCGATTGATGTATAGACCGGCTGTACATTTTTACGTTTTATATCAAGTTTTCAAAGAAAAACATTGACCCTTGAAATCCACAAATTCGGAACACTTTTTTCTTACGATGTAAACTAACTTTTTTTTCTCTCCAGGAGTACATATTTTTTTACAAAATAATGACTTTGCACTCTGAAACCAATAAAACTCATGCTTAGTTATGTTTTATGAATGGTCTACTAACTTTTTTGTGAAAATATCAGTTGAATTCAGGTGTTCCAAAATTGTGGGAGACACAATAACATCCCACAATCATGGAACAGGCAATTTGAAGGCAGTGGGCAAACATGGGCACTAATTTAAAAAAAAGAGAAACAGCAACTATTTTCAAACAATTTACCCTAAAAATAGCTACAACTTGAAAACGGAGCACTTTATCAAAATTTTACTAGAGTACTTTTTGATCGCAAATTCGATTTTACATCGAAAAATGAAGTTGAAAAACTGTTGCGACCAATGTTTCAATTTTTTGAAAAAAGTCAGTATTGATTCAAAAATTCTCAACTCGGTCGAAGACTTTTTGCACATTCTGGCAATTCCTGAAAGGTTGGCATTTGATGCCCCCTAAAACATATTTATAAAAAAAGTGTTTTTTTTTTTTGCAAATCCTTACCCATACCTACAACTTTCTCGAAGACACCAAATCCATCTTAAAAATTCTTTAAAAGAAACAGATTTTTGAATTTTCATATACGATTTTTTTTATGGACAGCTGCCAAATTTGTAAGGAAAAATGTATGGACAAAATAATGATGCAAAATGGCTTCTTTGGACATACCAAAGGCACCAAAAAAGTTTCAGCCGGATCAAAAAATACAAAAAAATTCAAATTACCGAAATTTAAGAGAATTGCAGCAACAAAAATTAAAGAATTCAACTCTGATATTTTGATATATTACAAACTGAAATCGAATCAGCTCTAACATTTCAAAAAGGTGAAAAATTCAATATCACTCCCCTTTGAAGTATTACAGTTGTTATCAAAATTCTACAAATATTTTTTCGAAAAGATCAGAAAATTTGAAAATGTATCATTCTTTAGACAAATTAAAAAATTAAGGAGAATACAATATTTTTTGACTTTTGAGCAACTCTCTACCAAACCCGGAAATGGATTTTATTTGTATTTCTTGATTTGGCTCAAACTTTGTGGCCTATGACCAAATAAACTATTTTGTGTGTGGCGTAATATTCAATGTTTTGCCCTTTTAAAATGTTAGTCTTGATTTAAAAATTTTCAAAATATGTTTTGCTTGCTGTTGCTGAGATATCGTCATTAGAAAATGATAGGATGTTTTGGTGAGATTAAGAAAACTTCAATTTTCGTGTTTCTTTTTCTTAACGCTGCTGTATCTCAGCAACCCGAGGTCCAATCTTCAATGTCTCTAGGACAATTTTATAGCAAATTTTCTAAACTTCTCAAAAAAAAAAAAAATTTAGAAATGGTCACTTATGGTCACTATTTTTAAAAATTGAAAAACTGCAAATATGTCGCTAAAATCAAACTTTCGGTGGCTATATCTTGAAAACGGAGCCCATTATCAAAAATCTGTAAAGTACTTTTCGATTGCAAATTCAATTTTGCATTAAAAAATAATGTCAAACTTGTTTTTGCATGAAACTTCGATTTTTTTTCCAAAAATCACTGTTTTTTTTTTTAAATTCATAACTCGGCAGCAGATTTTTTGACCATGTTTCTCTATGGCTCAAAAGTTGCGGATTTTTGTCCCCAAAAACGTATCAAAAAATCTCGAAAATCAAAAAAATACGTATTTTGGGAAATTAAGTTAAAGTGAAAAAAAAGTTGATAAAAAAATCTGCAATTTTTTTTCCGTGTACCTATTTTTTTCTCATAAGTCCTCAACTATACCTACAACTTTGCCGAAGACACCACATTGATCAGGAAATTCACTCAAAAGTTTCAGCTGTTTGAATATTTACATACCATTTTTGTATGGACAGCAGCCAAAATTGTATGGAGACTTGTATGGGTGAACCAATGACGCAAAATAGCTTATTTGGTCTTAGGGAAGGCCCCCCAAAGTTTAAGTCAAATAAAAAAATACAAAGAATAAAAATGGTCGAAATCGGCCGATTTCGTAGAGAGTTGCTCTTTTTTGTTATCTTATTCCCCTTTCCCTCTCTCATCAAAATCGGTTGGAAAAATAAGGGGTAAAAAAAAATTGGTTATGTGTATCTGACGCTTTCAAAACAACTTAATGAATTATTATTTGATCTTAAATTTTACATAAAAATCATAAATTTAATTTTCATCTTCAAGGTTGATCGAAAGTGCAATTCACTAATCCATCTACGTGTTATCGTGATTGCTCCAAAACGACTCATTCACTCGCTACAATCAATCGAAAGCGACAAAAGCCTGCTCTGACCGTTTCCTACAGTTTGTCGCTTCCAAACCAATCGCTACAGAATACTCCCCAAGTAACCACAAGCATTTAATCAAAACTCTATATTCACTCTTAATAAACATTCTCAATGCTATGACACTTTAAACAGACTTTCCAAATGTTTTGAAACATTTGTAGCTTGAAACATTATTACCTACTGTATAATGACATATAGAACAGCCAATTAAAGTTTCAAAGCATTTAGCACAATAATGTTTTGAAGCATTAATGGTAAGCTTTATATATCACTGTAAAGTAAGCCATTAATGTTACATCACACTTTGACATTTCTTAAATGTCTCAAAACACTAACTCAACTCTAGTGAGGGCAATAAAAGTTTGGCAGTATTTCGAGGTATTTTTATGTTTATGGTTGGAAAAGTCGATCCGCGTCTATAAAAAAGGTGAGTTTATTACATTAAATTTAACTAGGTTTTGTTTAAAATTATTCTTATTTCTAGCTGCGATGGCAAAAACAAAATCCGGAAAGGAGGAGGTCCAGGTTTTGCTGTGTGCTGGAACTGTAGGTCCGCGAGGGCGAGCCGTTTCGTTGGCCGCTCAGAGCGTCGCTCAGAATCACCACGGCGCGCACACCGGCGGAAGCTGCATGCCATCGGCAGAAACCGCTCCAAGACCCCAGGACCGGGTGCCTAGTCGGCACTCTGAGCCCTGGCCGCATCGAAGACGTGATGCCGATCCCGTCCGATTTGCCTCGCCGAAAGGGAGGTCGCCGCGAGAGAGAGTGCTGACATTTTTGTGGTGGCTTTTTTGTGACGCTGTGCATGTTTCCTTTTACAAACTCAGGAAATGTAATTAATGAGTAATAAAGGATGAAAAAAGTAAATATACAAGTGCGTTATATCGTGATTAACCTTTGTAGCTAAGTGAAGAATAAATGCTCCTATTTAACCTGCCAGGTGTTTTTATTTTCCTGAGTAAAATAAAGTTGTTCTGACTGACTGTATTGAAAAACATCAACTGTTCATACATATTTCAGAACGGACGAGACGGTTGGCGCAGCGCATCAAGGAGAAACATCTCATAAAAATTCAATTCAACACGCCGTTTAAAATCTCCAATCTAGAGGAACTCAACAAAAAAATCACAAATAAGCTTTCAAAAACATAATCTCAGCGTGAAAAGCACTCTCCCCAGAAAGAGAGAGCTGCGCAAAACTTTTTTGAATGTTTCTATTTTTAATACTGTCGGTAAAGCAGTATTTTGACATTTTACCACGGTATAACTTTATATCAACTCTACCCGTCGCCACTCAATTTTACCTCTATGCGTATAAAGTGAATATAAAGTTTTGAGACCCTATTGGAATACTTTATATGTTGATATAGAGGGGACTTAAAGCTACCTTATACAGTCCCGCGGTTACTTGGGTCTCTTTCCGCTCTCCCTCTCACTTCAATCAAGTAGTACAGCGAATGGTTCAAAGAGACCGTTTGCGTTATGTCGCTCAGTCGCTGAGTCGAAATCTTTTGCGATCGGCTTTGTTTTACTCATTTATAAAACTGATTAAAATCTATGTTATCAAAAGTGTTTTGTAATTTTGTTGATAACACGACATCAAAGACACATTTACAAGCAATTTCCATCATGCCAAATACAAATAAACGGCAAACTGTGGTAGTGCAGGCCAAAAGAGCGCCGAGCTGATATGTTGTTAGGATCTCTCCTCTCTGAACGTATTCGTGTGTGACTCGGGAACAACGGACGAGGTGGGCAAAGAAATTCATGAAGTATTTGTGTCGCTGGGAGAAGCGATTAAGCAAATCGCAGGCAGCCTGAGTGTAGTGTTCACTTGCGAATGGTTGCGAGCCCTAGTCGGCAAAGATTCGCTCGGCGATGAGTGAATAATTTCTGATCTTTGAACCGAAAATCTGGACCCTTGGTTTACATTGATTTGGATGGATGGAAACTTGTTTGAAGATTTTTTAAATGAAGAAGAAGTGAGTTTGGCTGACTGACAACTTTTTGCTATATATCATACACATTGAGTTTTGATAGCAATTGCATTGACTCCGCTTTGTAAATGCGGCCCCGATACACTTCATGGGTCATGAGAAAAAAAAAAACTTTACTATTGATAACAGGTAACCACAGAACCATTTTTAATGCAAATAATCTCTCAATCTTAAAGTTCAATAAATAAAGTCTGATCGTTTCTGCAGTCTTCACAAGACAATAAAAGCATTAGTGTAAATATTAGATTCCCGGAAGGCATATCAATCTGATTAAGTCTTTTTTATCAGCATTGCCAGCTTTCGCTTCGAAGCACATGTTTTCCATCAATCAGCTTAATTTAAAAGGGGATTTACTGTAGGCAAAATCCTCATCGATTTCAATCGAACACAAAACATTTTCCACACTTTGCAGCAGGTATTAGGTGCCACCCTCTCGGCCACACAACACAAGATGCACCTGGTCCAATCAGAAGCCCCACTCCCACACAGCATAAAGTCCCTTCCTTGCACGAAGATGCTGACGACGAGGACGACGGACTCCGGTGGTATCGATTCCACTTGAGATGTTGTTGATTTTGTTGTTGTTGTTGTTGTTATTGTTGCTGTTGGAGTGTTGTTTTATTGAAGGAAGCCCTCGCCAGCAGGAGGTTAGATGGGGTTAGAAGACTCTTAAACGAAAAACAACTTAATTTAGCTGCTTTGCAAAACAGCAGTGACCACAAAATAACAGCAGGGAGCAAAGTAACAATTTCAACGAAAATGGGCTTAATTACAGGCTAGCATGAAAGTGATGTACGGTTTGATAATGCCAAGTTTTGAGTGTGATTTTTACAAATTTAAAAAAGAAGGTTGTTATACTGTTACTTGGCTGCAGAGAGAAGACTCATTTAGCTTATACAGTAGTTGTTCGGTAACTAAGCGTTGTTTAACTGGGCGCTCGATAACTGGGTCGTAGCCCAGTTAAAAAGCAGACAAACGTCAAAAAACCAAAACAAACCAAAATGACCGAGGGGTTAATGGGTGCAAAAATCATATTCAATACATAAAAAAACTTTTTTCAAACTTTTGCTTAATTTCATGTTACAATTAAAGAAATATGAAAAGTAAACATTGTAATTAAATTTGAGTAACTTTTATTTTTACATTTCAGCTGGAAAATATCATGCATCGGTGGTCCCCTCGTTATTTTTGGTTCAGCCTAGTTAACGAGTAACATTCGGTGACTGGGCTACGTTCTCAGCCCAGTTACCGAACAACTACTGTACTGTCATCGAAATAATTTGTTAACAAAGAATTAAATGAACTAGATATTGTTTTGTACCCGCAAGCAGAAAATGTCCTAGAAACTTTTGTCCCACTAGAAAAAAAAACAGTTATTCATAAAAATTGCTTAATTTAGAAGAACACCAAACATTTCACTCAATATTTATGACTGGATGGGGCTCATGCAGATTTTTCCCCCAGCAGTAAATAAAATTTTAGCTTCGCAAACACGATCAAGCAAAACACATTTGCAGCGAATGTGTGTGTGTTGTTTTGTATTAGTACAAGTTTGTGTATGTGTGCCCAAAGTGGAAATTTTTTGGAAGCTTCATTTTCCGAAGTACCGCCGTTGCAGCCAGGTTTTTCAAATGTTTGCATAACGAGCAATAGTTACAGAATAAAATGGCCTCGGGTGGCGAAAAAATCCCACTTGTTTTCCAGTGCATTTTTTTTATATTGTAAACTTTTGTTGTTGCTTAGTTTAGTGCGTTTGCCGATAGAACATGCTAATTCTGTACAGGGGGAAGTGCGATGAAAGGTGAACACATACATTCAAAAAACTACACGGTTATTGATCAACTTCAACTAAATTGCACAACTTTGTTGTTGCAGGCGAAATAAATGAAATACATAAAAATTCGTGATGACCGCGAAATTTTTTTGAAAAAATATAATGAAAACATAAAAATGAAACAACGGGCGCGTGCAAATATGAACAACAAAAAAAAGCCGCCAACATGACTTTTGAAAAGGGGTCGAGCAGGTGACAACGTCAAACAACAGTAGGCGCAGCAAAAAAATAAAAAATAAAATGAAATGAATATAGTCACACAAACATCAAAACAAGTTGGCAAACAATGTTGCAGCAGGCTGAACACAAACACAGTAACACACACGCGCGTCGTAATATACTCACATGGGCCGTTTGTGCTGTCCGGGGCTGTGTTTGTTTGTTGATTGATTTTAGGGCAATTTTTTGACGCGTTTTTATTTGTTTGACAAGGACGAAGGACGAAAGGCGAAGTTTTGAAAGCGTGGAGAAGAGAAACAGAGAAAACGGTTATGAGATATTTAAAAACAAACACACTTTTATTTCAGGATGGATGTTCTAACGACTGTTGAAAGCTTGAAATTATTTTTTAAGGTTTCCTTTTATCCAGAATAACATTTCCCAAATTGTATTTCTCTAATTTTTTGATCTTTTCGAATCAATATTTTATTTTTTTAAACCAAGACTAACATTGCAAAAGGGTCAAACATTCAATATTACGCCTTTTTGAAATGTGAGTCTTGATTAAAAAAAAATATTGTTTTCGAAATGATCGGAAAATTTTAAAATTTGAAAATCGGACCATTAGTTGCTGAGATATCGACATTAGAAACTGGTGGGTTGTTTGAGTAAGCCACTGAAGTACTTTTTGATTGCAAATTCAATTTAACATAGTTTTTTTCAATCAGTTTTGACCCAAAAATTCATAACACGGTCAAAGATTTTTTTGCACATTCTGGAAATTTCTGAAAAGTTGGCATTTGATGTCCCCTAAAACCAGCGATGGAATAATCATCATCAAAAGAAAATCTTTGTTTCACCAAGAGAAAAATCCGAAGGGAGCATGGCTCTCCTCTCTCGCGCACGAAAGATCGGTAAAAAGAATTAAAAAAAACATCATCTTGATAATTCGGCGGAACATCTTTTCACTACTACACTTGCAAGTGTAACGTCACACGTCGAAAAATGACCTGTCACATTTTGTAAATGGACAATGTGTGTAACCAAAGTGAAATAAATATTTTTGAGTGGTGCTGACAACGAAATTCACAAAAAATCATCAGCAGATTGATTTTCTTGGAGAATTTCGGGAGCGATTTTCTTTTGCGTGATTTGCCTCCTCTCTCTTTCGAGGGTCAAGCAAGTTGGCAAGCGAAGTTGATATTTTCGCGATTATTCCATCACTGCCTAAAACATATCAGAAAATAAAATAAAATTATTAATTTTGTTTTTTTTTGCAAATAAGGTTTTACAAACAAAAATTGAAATTGGAAATCTAAAAAAAATCACCGTTTATCTTTTTTTATCAGTGTAGTCCTTATCCATACCTACAACTTTGTCGAAGACATCGAATCGATCAAAAAATTCCTTCAAAAGATACAGGTTTTGTAATTTCCATAAATCATTTTTGTATGGAGAGCTGCCAAATTTGTATGGAAAATTACATGGCAAAATGGTTACTTTGGGCATACCGAAGGCGCCAAAAAAGTTTCAGCCGGATTAAAAAAAGGCTAAAATTTAAAAAAGGGCGTTTCGTAGAGAATTGCTTAATTTTAATTGTTCTGCCAATTTTAAATACTCTATACCTATTATTTTATTATTTTAATAAACAGTGCCATGTTCCAGGCAAAAGATTCAGGGTGCTCAAAACTGGTCATCTTTTGCCAGGAACAAAATAGCACCATACTTTTTTGAGAAAATATTACAAAATTTTCTCAATAGTAGTTTAAAATTGGCAGAAAAATAAAAATAATAAAAATCCAATAGCAAAACTGAATACTCAAAATAGGAAAAAGAATCAAAGAATAAAGATGCAGCGAAGATCAACAAACAAATAACAATTTTTTTTCGTGCAATTTCCCACACAAAATAGAAATGTTTTGCGGAAAGCCGGGCTTGCACCAATGGCTCTAAAAATTTTTGACAATTTTTGAAGATTTTTCATACAACTGTCAAGCCACCCCTATAATTATGTTTAAGGGGTTACATACATGTAAACCGTAAAAAATGTCAGAGGTTGGTATGAGCACACATTCTAACTTTTTTTCGAATCTTTTTGCAGGGCATTAAAATTTACATTTTTATCTATTAACAAAATAAATATGGCAAAATTGTGAACTTAAATCGTATCTTACTCAGTTTATTCACGAAAAATCTTCATGTAATTTTCAGGAGTTATTGAAAATCATCTTTTTAGTAAATTTAGTGAATTTTCAGTAATCTGAAATTTTGTGATTTTCTTCATGTATGTAACCCCTTAATGTGACAGAGACAAATCATAATGACAACAATTTTGAGCATTGTCGTTTGAAATGGATGATATTTTTGATAGAAAATAAAAAAAAACAAATACAAAAGTCGTTAACTTTGTTGAAATCAAACAATTTGTCCCGCTCACTCTAGTAAAGTTGATAGAGGAAGTGGTTTATGGTGCATTTTTAGGTCCAAGCTTCCTTTTAACTGAAGTGTGATGCATCAGCATATTTTTAATACAGTCTAGACGGGATTACCCGAAGATGGAAAAGTATTTTGACAGCCAGAACTACTGTGCAAATTCTGTGACAATAGAGGAGAAAAGCATCTCGCCACAAAATTTTGAGGCTTGGAATTTTGACAGGTATGATTTTCATAAAGTATTCGCCTCCTTTACTCTCCCACAGAAAACTGGGGACAATGTAGCTGTCAAACTAGGCCATTAATGACGTCACGATTTTCCCCTCTATAAGTCTCTTTTTTCACAAAAAATAAACTATCTTAATCCACCTTTGTGGTTGATGCCTTCCTCACTATTTCCTATAAATTGATCCGGTAATATGTTTTGTCAGAATTATTAACTCTTTAAAAATCACATCATAACTTCATTAAGGTTGCCAGATTCTGACTCGTTTGGAAGGTCTCTCGATTAGCTTTCTAACAAAAGGTCGGTTGATTGATCCGGAAATTGTTTACAAACAATTATGCGAGATCCGACATAAAAAAAGTACATAAATATCACTTAAGTGGTCATAACTTGACACAGTGCTGCCAGATCTTCAATGTTTTGGACTCGTTGGATAGTTATTTCGATTACCTAACCAACAATGAGTCGAATGAGATCTTCAATGTTAGACTTGTTGGAAAGGTTGTGAATTTTCCCATACAAACATCAACGATAAAAAGCGACCTTTCAACCGATATGGCTCAAAATTGACGCAGTTACTTGTTTTTGCCTCAAAAATCAAACCAGGGATTTTCCAAAATTTCCAATTTTTCTTGTGACCCTATTATGCACCCTTTTAAAATATTGCTCCAAATATATGACCACACTCAAAATTCAGAGTCGAGAGAATCGTTCCCTCAAATTTTGTCGGGGTCTCAGTGCCAAAATCGAAAGAAAAATGCTGCCAACTCACACCACCATGACAAATGTGTTAATTCGCTCATCCATCGGCATCTGACCCACCAAGCTGTGGTGGCCGATGCAGTTAAGTCGTTGAGTTGGTCTGTCAAAGGTCTCTGGTTCGATTCCCGTATTCGACACATTTGGGTTTTTGTTTTGACGGATGAACTTTTTTTTTGCAAATGAACCTCGTGGGAATAAATCTCTCGCCCATCTCGAGCTGTGTTCTCTATGCCTGTGAACGGTACCACTATTCACTCGACTCAAGGCCGTGCAAAATATTGCTCCAAAGTCATAAGGAAAATTGTTATCCAAGATGGTGGTGATGGACTATAGAGAAGAAAATCGTGACGTCAGAAATGAACTCAAATCACTCAAAATTCATTTTGTGAGTGACTTTAACATTTTGGCCTAGTTTGACAGCTACATTGTCCGCAGTTTTCTGTGGGAGAGAAAAGGAGGCGAATACTTTATGAAAGTCATACCTGTCAAAATTCCTAGCCTCAAAATTTTGTCGCGAGTTGCTTTTCTCCTCTATTGAGAACTATACATTCGACTTATTTGGGGTCGTTGAACTCGTTTTTGACTGTAGAAATGAGAAAACCAACTCGTCGTTGTTGGTGGTTTCTAGTCGCATACTGATTTTGGAACAGATTGATTTGTTTAGCATTCAATTTCTCACTATTTGACCTATCCAGACCTCTCAAATCGATTACAAACTTTCGAAAATGGAGAATTACTATCTAATAAGTGAAATAAATCATGTTTTAAACTTCCATATTAAGTATTCCATCTGTACTAACTTCCTTCAACAATAAGCTTCCACTAGTAACCAACTTAATCAAGATAAATAAGTTCTTCAAACTTCAATTAGGCCACTTTTCCTAAATTGGCCTCTTTGCGGTTGTGGTAAATTGACACCTGAAATAATTAGTAGACACCAAAATGTACCATCAACCTCTCCAAAACGAGCCAGTTGACAGCATAAAGAGCGTGTGAATTTTTCAGCAGTTTGTTGTAATTTCAACCATAAGGTGTGTCTCCTCTGGTCGACCTGCTGCCGGTACAAGACTGGTGCATTGCTGTAAATTATGGCGATAACAGCATGGCGGTTTTTCCGACATCACACTGAAAAACTAATCGTGAATTTTGTAAATATTTAGCAAATTCGTGTATACTAGTTGTAATTCCTGCCATAAACAATTTTTTTATGAAATAATTTGATTTTTTACTGTAACCTTTCACTGCATCTCTAGCAATGTCCTGAACTCAGGATGGGAAAATAAACTCGGGGAAACTCGACACCGGACAGGGGTTGACCCGAAACTCTGGGGTTTCCTCGGGAAAATGCTAGCAGTGTAGCAGTGAAACTTGCCCGGGTGGTTTATGGAACTGTTTGCACTTGACAAATTTCACTGCTGCTGATGCTGGTTTGAACTAGGTTTTTTTTTTTTGTTGAAAATTCATTGGTTACATACACGCTCTTGGAGGTCGCCTGACCTGCACAGCCAGGGAAGCTCTAAAATGTAATCATTTGTGCAGAATTTGTTGGCCAATTCGCGCCGGGTGTGCCGTGTGTTACGGACTTTCATGGGATGGAATTTATTTTATAAAAGGTTTCTCGGAACTGCAATAGCACACGGATTTGTAGCTTATTTAAAGTAGTTTGAGAATGGTTTTATTCTGAATGATTCATATAATTTAATTACAACACAGTTGTTTTTTGTTAAACGTGACTTTTTATTATTAACAAGCTCTTCCCGGCAATCTTCGTCCTGCCCTTTTTTGGTTCCTGACGTTTCTTGCTTGTTTGTTAATTCAGCCTCCTGTGATCAAAATTTGATTTTATGCAGCTTTTCCCATACAATTTGCAGATTTTCTGGAATCGGTTCCAGAGTGTCCACAGTTGTCATTTTTTGGCGTAAAAACCTTCCTTGGACTTTAACGAACCCAACGCAACAAAAAGCACCTCGATACGACGCTCCGTATTGAACTGATTCGCGTTCGAACAAAACCGTCGAAATTTTTTATATATATAGATAGATAAAATCGATAGCATCATGAAATATTTTCCCTTAAAAATCTCCATGTCGATCGACCTGTTAGCATCCCCAGCAAACATTCTTTAAAATCCACCTCCAGACAGAACACGCAGAGCGAAGGAGAGGTCGCTTGTTTTCCAATCAAGCCAACATCAGTGTAAACAAACAATCCCTCCAGGGCCAGAACACAGAGGATGAGAGCACACCTGGCTTTTGTCTACCTTTGTGTACGATTGTGTGTAGAGAAGGGCAATTCTTGCACGTTTCCCCCAAACAACACAGAAAGTCGCAGAAAAGGAGCCTCTTTAGCAGGTTCACACAGACTCAGCAGCGGAACTTGAACGCTCTCTCCGCACCTTAAACCCAGTTCCCGGGGGGAAAATTCAGGCCAGATGCAAAACTATTCTCGCTGAATCCCCTGGAGCAGCAGGGGGAGCTTCAAAGGTCGCCACCCGGAAGTGTGGGGGTGGGAGTGGTCTCCAAACCCACCCCCCCCCACCACTACCAGATGCAAAGAATTCAAAGCTCTGCCTCTGAACACTGTTCTAACTGTTCCGGTTGTTTTCATTCTTTTTCATTTTGCTTCAGCCGACATTTTTGGGCATTGTTAGCATTTGTTTTTTTTTGTTTTGTATATTTTTTTCTATTTTCACCGCCACCCCCTCTTCAACAATAAGCATTCACAGTTTTCAAAGCCGGAGGCGAAAAAACGAAACAATCCTGGAACAAAAAAAAAACCCGGCTGCAGTGATGTCCGGTGAGAATTGTAGATGTTTTTTTTTTCCATGTTCAAATTTAAAAATCGATAACATTCAAAATAAATATGATTGAGATTCCTCATGTACTATGATGATTTTATTTTCTTCAGAAAGTGTACAAACCAAGTTTGTCGAAGACAGCAAATCGATAGGATGTAACTCTTTTAAGAAACAGCCCCTGCAAAAAAAATCCACTTTTAAGGAGCAATACTAAGTTGGATCCACTAAGCATCCTGTCATATGTATTATTCGTTCTGTTAGAAATAGATGAGTTTATAGAAATGTTTTTACCTGTTCAACGTTAGCTTTTTTCTTCATAAAAATAGAGGTAAACATATTCAGATGATCATTTAACCCCGAAACAAATTGCTTCTTAAATATGAACAGGAGTAGAATTTGGTCAGATAATGCCGAATCGATTTCCTGTCTTCAACAAGGTAGTTGGGCGTCATCCTTAAAGTATGTCACGCTCTAGGAGGGGGGGGGTCCAACCAAGCGATAAATTGCATGTTCTAAGTATAGGAATAGCGAGACAAAGGGGGGGGGACTTTGGGTGATTTTAGCGTGACGTACTTTATGGATGAAGCCTTGCGTGGATTTCTGAGACAGAAACCATATGCTTAAATTTTAATTGAAAGAAGATGCATTTTTTTCAGTGCACATTTTTCAATTGCAGTTGATTCCACTTTCTTTTGAAAAAACTTGAATAAAAGTTGCTAAGTTGCTAAGTTACTAAGTAAGTTAGTAAAGTTCGAATAAAAATAAAAAAAACTTGTACATAAAAGTATAGGCAATTCTAATTTCTTATTTTACGAATCAATTCAGTTCGATTCGATTTATTTTATAAGTAAATAATTAATTTACAATTCCGTATTTCTTATAACGTAATACAGTTTTGGAGTTCCTTTTAACTATGATTTATTTGTACTTCAATTTATTTTGATGTAATTGAATATTCTTTCAATGAATTTGGCAAGAGAAAGAAAAATTAAAAAAAAAAACTAACTTAATCCACCTATGTGGTTGATGCCTTCCTCATTTTTTACCAACCATGGGTAATATGAGAGGTTTGGACACATATTTCAGCTATTTTTTTAGGTCCAGAAAAATAAATACACAGATATAACTTAAGTTGTCATAACTCGAGACAGGGTAGCCAGATCTTCAATGTTGTGGACTCGTTGGAAAGGTCTCTCGATTATCTAACCAACGATGGGTCGGATGATGGATCCGGACATCGTTTACATACATTTAAGTGAGATCCGGCTTCAAAAAAGTACATAAATATCACTTAAGTGGTCATAACTCGAGACAGGGTTGCCAGATCTTCAATGTTGTGGACTCGTTGGAAAGGTCTCTCGATTATCTAACCAACGATGGGTCGGATGATGGATCCGGACATCGTTTACATACATTTAAGTGAGATCCGGCTTCAAAAAAGTACATAAATATCACTTAAGTGGTCATAACTCGAGACAGGGTTGCCAGATCTTCAATATTGTGGACTCGTTGGAAAGGTCTCTCGATTATCTAACCAACGATGAGTCGGATGATGGATCCGGACATCGTTTACATACATTTAAGTGAGATCCGGCTTCAAAAAAGTACATAAATATCACTTAAGTGGTCATAACTCGAGACAGGGTAGCCAGATCTTCAATGTTGTGGACTCGTTGGAAAGGTCTCTCAATTATCTAACCAACGATGGGTCGGATGATGGATCCGGACATCGTTTACATACATTTAAGTGAGATCCGGCTTCAAAAAAGTACATAAATATCACTTAAGTGGTCATAACTCGAGACAGGGTTGCCAGATCTTCAATGATGTGGACTCGTTGGAAAGGTCTCTCGATTACCTAACCAATGACGGGTCGGATGATGGATCCGGACATCGTTTACATACATTTAAGTGAGATCCGGCTTCAAAAAAGTACATAAATATCACTTAAGTGGTCATAACTCGAGACAGGGTAGCCAGATCTTCAATGTTGTGGACTCGTTGGAAAGGTCTCTCAATTATCTAACTAACGATGGGTCGGATGATGGATCCGGACATCGTTTACATACATTTAAGTGAGATCCGGCTTCAAAAAAGTACATAAATATCACTTAAGTGGTCATAACTCGAGACAGGGTTGCCAGATCTTCAATGATGTGGACTCGTTGGAAAGGTCTCTCAATTATCTAACCAACGATGGGTCGGATGATAGATCCGGACATCGTTTACATACATTTAAGTGAGATCCGGCTTCAAAAAAGTACATAAATATCACTTAAGTGGTCATAACTCGAGACAGGGTAGCCAGATCTTCAATGTTGTGGACTCGTTGGAAAGGTCTCTCAATTATCTAACCAACGATGGGTCGGATGATAGATCCGGACATCGTTTACATACATTTAAGTGAGATCCGGCTTCAAAAAAGTACATAAATATCACTTAAGTGGTCATAACTCGAGACAGGGTTGCCAGATCTTCAATGTTGTGGACTCGTTGGAAAGGTCTCTCGATTATCTAACCAACGATGGGTCGGATGATGGATCCGGACATCGTTTACATGCATATAATTGAGATCCGGATATATGTGAAAACACATTTTTATACATAACTTTTGAACTACTTATCGAAACTTTAAACAATTCAATAGCGATGTATGGGACCCTAAACCAAGTCGAATGCAACTGGTTCGATCAAAATCGGTTCAGCCAGTGCTGAGAAAACTTGGCAAGATTTTTGAACACATACATACATACACACACACACACATACACACACACAGACATTTGTTCAGTTTTCGATTCTGAGTCGATATGTATATATGAAGGTGGGTCTTCGAGCTTTTAATAAAAAGTTCATTTTTAGAGCAGGATTATAGCCTTACCTCAGTGAGGAAGGCAAAAACCTTCTAGATTATTTTACGAATCAACATTAAAAAGAGATACATTTTTGGTAAATCTAGTTTGCTTCAGTAAATCATGTTTACTAAAAGCTAATGACATCTATACAGCAATTCCATTTGAAAAGAGCCTAAACCAAAAAAAAAGTTCTCCGATCGGGCTCAAAATTTTTCTGGGGGTTCCTTGGCCAAAATAATTAGACCCGTATTTTTTTGTTTGGCCATTAGGGTGGCCTACATCGTGCTAGGGTGGTTCAAAAAATGGCAATTTTCGTCATTTTCGCAAAAACCACTTTTTCTAAAATCATATCTCCGCGCCATTTCATCCGATTTTAGCTGTCTTAGACGCAAAGAAAGGTGATGAGTTTGGCTATTTGGGAAAAATAGTAAAGTTCCAAAAATCTAGCTTAACTATTGAAAAAGTCGTATGAAAACTTAAAATGGCGTTTTGACCGTGTCTGGACCAAAGAGCCTATGTCTGAAAATATTTTTATCGGATTCCTCGGAAAATTTCACATAACATATCAAAAATTGGCGATGTCGAACCGTACGTTTTGGAGATACGATTTTTTGAAAATAAAAACTGCGTTTTTCGACGCGCCACGCGCAAAAACGGGAAAATGACGAAATCGGCAAAAAATCAACTTTTTTCACTAAAACTGCGATAACTTTAAAATTTCAGCGATGACCTATAGATGTTATGGTACCAAAATTTTCGTAATTCAGAGACGCAACTTTTGGTACCATAACATCTATAGGTCATCGCTGAAATTTTAAAGTTATCGCAGTTTTAGTGGAAAAAGTTGATTTTTTGCCGATTTCGTCATTTTCCCGTTTTTGCGCGTGGCGCGTCGAAAAACGCAGTTTTTTTTTCAAAAAATCATATCTCCAAAACGTACGGTTCGACATCGCCAATTTTGATATGTTATGTGAAATTTTCCGAGGAATCCGATAAAATATTTTCAGACATAGGCTCTTTGGTCCAGACACGGTCAAAACGCCATTTTAAGTTTTCATACGACTTTTCAATAGTTAAGCTAGATTTTGGAACTTTACTATTTTTCCCAAATAGCCAAACTCATCACCTTTCTTTGCGTCTAAGACAGCTAAAATCGGATGAAATGGCGCGAGATATGATTTTAGAAAAAGTGGTTTTTGCGAAAATGACGAAAATTGCCATTTGAACCACTAGCACGATGTAGGCCACCCTAATGGCCAAACAAAAAAATACGGGTCTAATTATTTTGGCCAAGGAACCCCCAGAAAAATTTTGAGCCCGATCGGAGAACTTTTTTTTTGGTTTAGGCTCTTTTCAAATGGAATTGCTGTATATATGTATATAAAAAAATCGACGGTTTTGTTCGAACGCGAATCAATTCAACACGGAACGTCGAATCGAGGTTCTCTTTGTTGCATTGGGTTCGTATAAGCGGAAGGAAGGTTCTTACGCTAACTAATTGGCACTTTGGCCTCTCTAGAACCGATTCTGGAGCATCGGCAAATTGTATGGAGAATGCTACGTAAAATCATATTTTGATCACAGGAGGCTGAATAAGCAAAAATTCAAAAAACGACAACAAACGAAAAAAAAGGGGCAGAACGAAGTTTGCCGAGTGAGGCTTATTTTCCATAAAAAATATAAAATTTCAGTCTTAATTGAGGTAATAGTAAATCATTAAAGTCATCAACCTTCCAATTTTACACCTTGTAAATTTACATATTTTTACTGCACATCACCCCATTCGCACGAGCAACTTATAGTTGGTTTTAAATGTAAACAAGGTTTTAACTAAGTCAACTTTGACAGATAAGGTTGAAAAAATATCTTCTTATGAAAATATTTTAAAATTAGATTAGACAAGCGTCAAACATTGAATTTCAAAAAAAAAAAAAAAAAATAACGTGGTATGTGGACCAAATGGCAAAAAATAAAATGTTGTGTATTGGACAATTGAACACAAACTCCGGAATTAAAAAAAACTTAGAACAAAGTTTCACAAAACTTAAAGAAAGGTAAAACAGCTTTTTATTACTCAAACCCATGGGAAATTTGAACTTTTTATCGTTTTTAGAAATGATTGCAAAACTCAATTAAATGATGTAATTCTCAAGATTCTTGCTACTAATTTAAACTCATTTTTTTTAAATCTACACATTTGAGCTTGCTGGTAGGATTTCAAGATAAAAACAGATTAGTAGATCATTGAAATGCCCTGCCGAGGAACTTTAAAGTTTTGTAAATAACATTAAGGTAAAACGGGACCCTAACCTACCTTTCAAATCACTTTTTTAATGCAATCCTTGATAGTACAGCTCAGACTCGATGTTTCCAAGCATCGATTTTCTGAAGTTTCAATTATCCAAAGTATTTTTTAGTAGGTAAAATAGGTATGTATATTACTTCAGATAATCGAGTTTCATGAACAAAAAAAAAGTTATGTTATTTTTAATTTTCATACTTTTAACATCTTATTCAAGTTCAGCGATCCCATTTTATTAAAACTTAGAGGGTTGATGGCTAAATAAATTACAAACATATTTTGTATAAATTTAATCACCTCCATGTTGGCCACCATCATGGATTTTAAAAATCTGAATTACTTAGGAGTACACGGAAAAAAATTCTGTATTCAAATCCGGTAACTCTGTGTCGTCGAATTTGACAACATTGAAATGGTTCCAAAATCGTCTACATTTTTTTTTCGAATTTGAACTATAGTATAGTCCAGCCTCCATTATTCGAAAACCTTGAAAAAAAAAATCTGTTTATTGAATTATCGAATAATAATTTTTATTTTGGAGTCTTAATTTTGATTGCCTGTATGATTCCTTTACTACACGTATAGAAATCCTGTAAGCAAATCCGGTAACTCTGTGTCGTTGAATTTTACAAAATTGAAATGTTTCCAAAATTGTCAAATTTATTTTCGATTTCGTTGTAAATGTTTTCAAAATCGACAACATTGTTGTTCAAATTCGAAAAAAATGTAGGCGATTTTGGAACCATTTCAATGTTGTCAAATTCGACGACACAGAGCTACCGGATTTGAATACAGAATTTTTATCCGTAATTATATTTGTAATTTATTTAGCCACCAACCCTCTAAGTTTTAATAAAATGGGATCGCTGAACTCGAATAAGATGTTAAAAATATGAAAATTAAAAATAACATAACTTTTTTTTTGTTCATAATTCGATTACCTGAAGTCCTATACAAACCTTCTTTACGTACAAACCAATACTTTGGATAATTGAAACTTTAAGAAAATCGAGGCTTGGGAACATCGAGTCTGAGCTGTACTATCAAGAATTGCATTAAAAAAAGTGATTTGAAAAGTAGGTTTGGGTCCCGTTTTACCTTAATATTATTTACAAAGCTTTAAAATTCCATTTCAATGGCAGGGCATTTCAATGATCTAAAAGCTGTTTTTATCTTGAAATCCTGCAAGCAGACGTGCATCCGCTATAACTTCTCTTTTAGAAGAACTTGTTTGGCATTTTGCGTAGATGATTTCCAGCATGTTGTGCCACATGTTGTGTTGAGAGAAGACCACGAGACGCTATATTATAAACCAAGAGAGATAAGGGTAAGAACCGTTCTTATAGAGCTTTTAAAAAGTTCTTCTTGAGAGCTTATGAGAACAGTCGCTTGAAGATAAACCTGAAGTCGGAATATCCAATTAACCAATATTTTTACCATTATTCATGCTAAAACAAGACGTTTTTAACTGGCGACAGGCATAAAATAACTTTAAACGTAAATGCCAACTAGAAAAAGCTGAGTGTTGTTAGGCAGAGCTGTTAGTGGCGATGCATGACTGCCTGCAAGATACCTGAGAGCAGACATGCATCGGCACTAAGAGCTCTTCTAAAAGGCCCTCAGCATGTTTCAGATGACATTTTCGTGTAAAGTCATGTTATGCTTATTGCCAGTGATAAACCTTGTTTTAAACATGAATAATGTGTAACAAACATTGGAAAACCCCGAATTTAGCTTTATTTTCGTGAGACTGTTAGGCCCTCGAGGAGAACTTCTTAAAAGATCTTTGAGAGTTCTTCTGAAAGAGAATTTGGAGCAGATACATATCTGCCTGAGAGTTTTATCATGTTTCACATAGCAGTGAACCACACTAAATTTTAACATTAAGATAGTTTTCAACGTCTTCAACGTCCCCGGTTAAGGATCATTTCGGAAGTGCACTCTCAGCCATCACCTTGCGCGCCCAAAGTGTTCGACAAAGTGCCACAACGCCGATATAAATTAGGGCTAGTCCTTTTCTTCCACCTCAAAAAGTATTCCTCTTCTTTTCCACAGATTTGTGCAGGAAAGAGAGCGGATTTTCGTCGTCCCTCCAAAACAAGGGAGGAAGCACTTTTGCCTTAAGTGGAGACTAAAATTGCTCTGCCTCGACGACCCCCTTCTAGACTGCTACTAGTCTGTTGTGGACGACCGGCAGCGGCAAAAAATCAGGCAAAATATTATTTGCTTCACAGATTTCATAACAATGTCTTATTTTCCGGTTTAGTTATAATTTTCAGCAAAACGGAAAATAATAAAATTGCGATGAAAAGATGCGAAAAGCAGCAACAGCAGCAGCTTCTCCTTCTTCTTTTGCTTTGTGAACGAGTTGAACATTGTACATGCTCACAAACGCGTGTTATGCTGATGCCGTTGGAATGGGGAGGGAGGGTGGAAAAAGCTTGGGAAAATAGAGCCCGATCCGGCAGAAAGGAAAAGCATTTCCTGCAGCGATGCAACCTTAAATGCAGGCGGACGCCAACTGTGCCGTTGTGGACGATGGTGGTGGTGGCCATTTTCGGTTCTATGTTCGCTTTTCACTTTGGCAAGTGGATTTTGGATTACGTTTCGAGATTATTTTGCTTTCCTTTGTGTGAAAATTGGGTAAAAGATAAAGGAAATGTTGTGTTTTTCGTTAACCCACTTAATGTTGACAGAAAA
This sequence comes from Culex quinquefasciatus, assembly GCF_015732765.1. Taxonomy (NCBI): domain Eukaryota; kingdom Metazoa; phylum Arthropoda; class Insecta; order Diptera; family Culicidae; genus Culex; species Culex quinquefasciatus. The sequence continues at coordinate 84,704,160 of NC_051862.1, forward strand.
TTGGGAGAGACCTGGTTGAAATGATTGTATTTTTTGAAATTATTGTCTTCTAAAAAATAGAGTTTCACGCCTAATTATGTGATCTTGAAGATTTGAGTTTTGTGCAATTTAATTTGATAGATTGTAAAAATTATTATACAATAGAGTCAATTTTTTTTAAGGTTTCTTACAAAGATAAAAACTCATTTTCCTTCAGCATTGCGTAGCTCAACGAGCTGCTAGTATTAAATTTCAATCAGAGCAAAGATGAGAACTAAGCCAACAAAGTGCAAAGCTAGGATTTCCGCTGCAATCTTGAGCTTTGAGCTGTGCTAGTTCACGGTGACTTGTCGTCAAAGGAGTGTGTTTTATATTGTATTGCCAGGACAAAAGATGGGAAGGTCATCCAAAGCAGAGCTCCTTTGGTACCAAGGATATCCGAGAAAGTCAATTTAGGACTGAGATTGAGTGCCAATATTGTGTTGAGAGATGCTTTTTTTCTGAGTCTTTGTAGAACAAATTATCGTTTGAATCTAGTTAAATGCTTGTTTTTATGATGAGAAAGTTAAGTTGATTAAATTGCTAGAAAATATTTGTTACGCCAAACCAGTACAGGACCCAATTCCCAGAAGCAATTTCCCGCAACCAGTCATTCTTCCGGCCAGCTAGACTCTTAATTACATTACGCAGGGATTTCAAATCTAACGACCTGAAAAATTAAAAAAAAGAAGGGAAAGCCTTTTCCATTACGAAAAAGGGTCACGGGAGCCACCTGGGGGGTTTCTCTTGTCAGGGACGACTCACCTGTGTTGAAGTCGACGGCAAACTCCTCCAGCTCGTTGCCCTTGACGATGCTGTAGATGAGCTTCCGGCCGAGCGGACTTTCCGCCTGGATGGCCACCGAGAGGGGCGAGTGCAGCTCGATGTTCTCCGCGACCGTGTCCGAGTAGAACTGCTTGCTGAACACCGGCATCGATTTGTCAATCACCTGGGGTGGGAAGAAAAAGGGAAAATGCGTGAGATGCATTAATCAACTGTGTGAGGAAGTCTAGAAGATTGCATCTAATCGTTGTCGTGCTATCTTGTCGAACGTGCATTTTGGACCAAGTTGAGGTAAGATCGCCATTTTGTGGAGCAATGCCAAAATCTTCACAGATCTCCAAAATTCGATTTCAATTTTGAGATTTTCAGTACAAATCGAAAAAACTTCGTGCATAAAAGAAGTTCCTACCTTATCGTGATGTCTTGACACACTCTGATAATTGCTGTAAGTGCAACAACTGGTTAAAGAGATTTCAGGTCAGAACACGTTTGACACATGTACAAGCCCGACTACCGTAAACATGTTTTATTATAACTCGGGACCTCGGCAACCAAACTCAGCCAAACTTCGGGGCAATGCACAGAATGGTCAACAAAACAAAACGTGTATGCTATTGTTTATATTGAGTGCTTTTTTGTTTATTCAGGGTCTTTTATTAAAATCCGTTTTTCTCGGAACGTCAAAAAGTGCCGTACGACAAGAAATCATATTTTGAAGTTTTTGCCAAAACCAGAACAAAAAAATACGGAAATGTAATAAATTCTGAACAATTGTTTAAAAAAGACTAATTGCTTCGCAGTCTTTGGTAAAATTGTGTTCTGGTACACCTTAAGCTCGTGAGAATTGAAAATAATGGAAAAGTTACAAAAGATGAAGAAACCAACAAGCAGGATTTGGGCTCAAACAGTGAGTACTTTCCATACAGGCTTTCATTTGTTCTTATACAAATCCTTATTTTGATAATCAAAACTTGCAAAATAGTAGTTTATGCAACAAGTTGCAAAAAGAGGATTTTTTCAGCATGAGTTGTAAATTTATCCAACGAGGTTCACCGAGTTGGATAAATACGAAGAGTGCTGAAAAAATCAAGTTTTGCAACGAGTTCCATACAACATTTTTTGCAATTCCAAAAAACACACACTGAGTGAAATTTTATGTAAAATTTTCTCGTATTTTGTCAATAAATCGTTTAAATAAAAAAAATGTTGAAAAGTGTTACTTTTCGAAACAAGTGCTGAAAAGTGTAACTTTTCGAAACTAGTGCTGAAAAGTTCAACTTTTCAGCACCCATTTGAGTGCTGAAGAGTAGAACTTTTCAGCATTTATTTTAAAAAGTGTTGTTATTCGATTCTGTTATTTTTGGTACAGAAAAGTAGGCTATTTCGTCGTTCAAGAATGACAGGAAAAGTAAGTAGTTTAACGACGGAATTGCAAAAATTGATATTTTTAGAACAGATTTGCTGATCGACCCGTTTTTTTGTGTTTTTAAAATTCTGGAAAAATAATGACACACCTATAAACACATTTGTTTTTAAAAAGACCAAAACAAAAATTTTTCAAAATAATTATTTTTGATTGCTTTCTTTTTTAAAGATGCAGTCTTTTTAGCTAAAATACAAAATGATTGGATTCCATGTGGCAATGTTGTTACATATATTAAATAATTATTTTCAGGAAACATCGAAAACATCGTCGATAACAAATACTTTTCAATGAAGTTCATTGTTTGCAAGTTAAATCCACCTTTAAGCGAATTTATGTATAAATTGTGGCTTTTGTTACCTAAGAGTTCAATTTGTTGGGAGGTGACGCGCGGTCAATTATGTGGCATTGTGTGTGAAAAGAAGAGAATTTTGCTTCGTGTTTCATCCTGATTGGCTTGCTCAAGTCCTTCCTATATCATCGTTGATCGGGAGGCACGACGTCGTGTGAATTGTTGCATTAAAATAAGTTTAAGTATTACTGTAAATGACTGTAAAAAAGTCCTTCCTATATCATCAATGTCGTCTGGGTAATCGTGATGAAAAAATACATTTATTCAGTGTTTAAATACCTGTGCGTGAGTGTTTTGGTGTGCTAATTAGAAAGACCTTCCCATAGCATCGTTTTTTTCTGTCTGAGTAATCTACCACTGAAACCTGATTATAGGTCTATTGTAGGAGCATCGTTGCTCGGAAGGCTCACCGATGGGTCTGTTATGAAAGTCCTCCCCATAGCGTCGTAGCTCGGGAGGCATCTAAAAGCCAATACCTTATCCTACTAACCCAAAAAAATAATAATCACGTTATGCTTGAAGGAGATGCTGTGGATTCAACGGTCTCAAGCGGTATCAACAAGTATATAGCGAAAAACTATGTGCTTGATGAGTCTGCAACTTCAACTATCGGACTAACATTCCTCCCTTTTGTTGAACTGCAGGCTTCTTGGGAGGGCGCCGGTATTGACTAATAAAGTCGGGGTCTTCAGGGGTTAAACAGTGAACGGATGGTTGGCTCCCACTGATCATTTTTGATTCATTGTTTAACTTCAGCTGATCTGTCAATAACGGAGTAGCAGCTCATTGGCAGTCAACCATGCTCATGCTCATGCTCATGCTCAAATTGTGGCTTTTGTTACCTAAAGAAGTCATGATCAAGCTTGAGCATTTCTTTTTTCGCAAGGATCGGAAAAGTTAAACTTACTTTGCATATAAAAAAATAAGATTGGTCTTACGGGTTTTGAGGTACAATCTCTGAGGAAAAAACGGAAGAAAAATTTAGATTTTTGATTTTGAACCGATATCAATGTCAATAAATTCAATACTAGTGAAATTTTCTGCTGTTTTTAAAAGTAATTTGTAAAGTTCAAAAAGAAGTATTTTTTTTAATTCTGCAATTTGAAATACGAGTTTTGATTTTAATATTTGTACTTTTTTTTATTCTGAAAAAATCAGGAAATTTCACAACAACTTAAATGTCGATTATTATCAACAATTTATTTATTTTTTGTCTTTTTTTGTCATCAACCACGGGTTCAATTTTTTAAGTTTTTTGAACAAATTTATCAAACATTTTTCGAACTTGAAAACATGCAATACGTGAGCAACAATGAACGCTAATAAAAATTAAGACCACATCCACTTCCAGTATCATAGAAGAAATTTCGCATATTTAGTTTTGCCATACAAGGCTCCATACAATGGTTATCAAATAAAATGAACATTCGGTTTAGGATGGTGCATAATATGAAACCGGTGATACCGTTTTTTAAATAGTTTTGTTTTTTTTGGAAAAATCGAAATTTTTGATAAACAAAAAAATATGTTTAAAATCAAAATAAAACTTCAATTGTGTGTTAACAATTTTTTTTTATATTTTTGAAAAGCTGTGCAAACTTTCTGTAATTTTATTTTGTAAGCATAAAAAAACATTTTTCAAATTGAAATTCGAACGAATAGTGTTTTAAAAGACAGTAAAAAACAATTTTGTAACAAAAATTAAAATCGTCAGTTGATGTTTAATTTAGGAGCGAGCAGAATAGACTCTTTGTTATCATTTTGACATTAGCCCAATTACATTGTTTTGCTTGAAATATTGTATGACAAAATTTGATAAATCATTTTAAAAAGCAAAATCAAATTTTTTATCGAAAGGACTGAACTCTTGCTTTAAGTTACGAGCATCTTTAATCATTTAAAAAAATCAAATTTTTTTTGATAGCTGTTAGCAGGGCTGCCAAAAGTTAGTAACCCACTGTTCACATGAATCAAACAACGATTTCAGTTCTCTAACAGTTTGTTGCTGTGAGCCTACTGCGTCAGTGCGACCTCTGCCGCCTCTCTCGTGTCGGTCAGTCAAAGGAGAACGAGGGAATGAAAAAATGAGCTATACTCATACAATTCGTGTCATATGACAGACTCGTTAAAACATCATTGAACACTATTTTGACTATTTTTTAACAATAGAAAGTTTCAAGACGGCGCAAATCACTTAAAATAATTATTATGAATGTATAAAAATTTATTTCCACTCATAAACACAAACTTTTTGTGTAAAAACATGTTTCTTTATGTGTGTGCGTGCAACGTCGTATGAGCGTTGATCGACTACTGCCTTGCGGTGGCAGCTGCTCGGTGAGCTAGGAGACTCACGACTGCACCGGGTTTGTTTATGTCCCGGTTTTGCGGGACAGTGAATCGAGCTGAAAAACTCGTGTCAGCGTCGGCGATTTTCGCGTCATGACCCTTGACATTTTCAGCACTGGCTGTAAGTTTAAAAATGTTTACTAGGGTAGCTTGATCTGTTTTGCAAAAAAAAAAAAATGCTCAGATCGATCTAAACATAAAGTGGTCCATTCTATATGGCAAAATAGGCCGATGGCCGAAACCTGAGCAAAATCCTATAGGCCTAAACATTTTTAGATTTAGGCCATGTATGAAAATCGATAAACATTTTTTTTCGAGTTTTTAGTTTTCAATCCAAATAGACTTCTTTTTGGGTCGAAATATGAAAGGAAGGAAGTCAACTAGGATTGAAAACTAAAAACTCAAACAAGTATTTATATCGATTTTCATTCATGGCCAAAAACTAAAAACTCCAGGCCAAAAGGTTCACTTGCATGGATTTTGCTCAAATTTCGAACATCGTTCTTCTGCCTATAGAATAGACCACTTAATGTTCGGATCGATCCTAGAAATAGAAAGTAGGAAAAATTTTCAACTACCGGAAATATTTTTTGCATGAGTGTTATTTTTGAATTGCACAAAAATGTATTTTTTTTTTTCAAAAAATAAAAATAAATAAAAAGCTTGATTTTCGAAAGTTGGTTATTGAATATTTCAAGCAAAGAAGTACGTCTTTTTGGAATATAAATTTTAGTTATAAAAATTCCAATTTCAAAGTTGATTTTTTCCGTGTACTTTTTTTTCAAAAAAATCCTTATTATAATCTACAAATTTGCCCAAGATACCAAATCGATCAGAAGATCCCTTCAAGATACAGATTTTCGATACCAGCTATGGAAAAAAAAAACTAATGAAGTAGAGTGGCTTCTTTTGGCATAAGGTATGAATGTAACTGAAAGAAAAGAGCGAACCATGGGACAAATTGCAAAAACGAGGGATTCTTGCATATTTGTATAATATCAACATCTTACAAAATTTCAGTTTGATCCGAGAAGGTCGATTTTGAGTGGTGTACTGCTTTACATAAAATGACCCAAATTTGAATAAATCATAGAAATTTAGCATAATTTAGCTACATTTGTAAATATTGAGATACTTTAAAGTTAATATAAAATCTTAAAAAAAAAATGCTAAAATGTTAAAGCTGTTTTCGACACGTCATGTAGTAACCCATTAGAACGAGAGTAACATCAGCCCTGACAAATGTACGACCATAAACGGTCCGTAATTACTGTGAAAAAAGGGTGCCTGGTGCTCCAACAGCTCCGATGCTCCCAAGCCAAATCTCGGTAATGTCATCATTTTTCACCGGGAATACCCCGATCAGATTTTCGGCAAAGCATGCATACCATCCACGTGCAAATGTTCGTGTACGTTCTTTGCTCCGGACGATGGCTTGCTCCTCTTTTCTGGTGGTGAGTCCATTCAGTGACAAAATTCAATTGGAATTGAGCCGGTGTAATTTGAGCTCGAACGAGACTAAGCGCCCTCTGGTCGCAGGCAGCGTTCGGTAACACGGCGGACCTAGGTTTCACCGGTTCCGGTGACGGTACCCGAGATCCGAGACTGATACTGTGTGTTGGTGAGTTAGGAGGGGGGGTCGGTGTTCTGAATGAATTTGCATGAAACAAAGGACATTTCCAGTCCGGTCCAGGCTGTGCTGACGAAAAATTCAAATAACTTTTATTTTCCGGATTCGACATTTTTGGCACTCTTTCTTCCAACTCTAGTGAAAGCGGCTGCAAGTTTGATCACAGCGGGTCAAACTATTGCAAAATTTCATCGATGAAAAGAACTCCAAATATTGTCGGAAATGTAGGATTGGCCCACTGTAACCACTGATGCCGCTGGCCCCTCCGGGGCCAGACGACACACCAAAGCGGATAAAAATGTAATAAAAACCATGCCTAGATTGGATTATTTTTCATCCGTTCGACGATTTAGTTTTTCCACCCTCCTTCCGGAGGAAGGGAGACTCAATTTTTCCCTGCTACAAATACAGAACGTAGAATATAGTGGAAATCGAGTTTCCTTTTTTTGCTGAATTTGATCCTTTTTTGCGACCTCTATATTGCATGCTGCACAACTGCTCAACTCTGGGATTCGTGGTGTCGTGATTTTTGACGATATTCGGTGCTGAACCGTTACTATGTTCCGTGTAGTAATCACGACAGGAGTTTTCAAATCCTGAAGGTTTATTGAATTTTAGGATCATGGTAGGCTTTGGTTGTCAAAAGATGACGCGGCTAGTTTCAATTTAATTTTTAATGATTATTGATTTTGCAACCAAATCTAAGATTGCGATATTTCTATCGTTATCGGCGAGATGATAACGGTAATCTATCATTATCGTTATTTCGATGACTCTATCAGCGATAATTTTATCGCCAATAATGAGCGATAACTCATTTTTAAATCTATCTGAAATCGACTTAATTCAACCAAATCATGTTAAATTTTCAATGCTTTCATTAAGAATATATTTTTTAAAAATGTAGTATGTTTCAAAGTAAAAATACTCAAAATTAATCACAAAATACCGTGTTTTCTAAGAAATTCAAATTTTCAAAGCTTGCAATATGGGTATCAAACGAAGAGAAATTTTGTATGCCTTTTCACTTCATTTTAGTTTTCTTCAAATATTTTTTTTAAATTTTCACAAAATACCGTTTTTTTTCTAAAAAAACTCAGATTTTCAAACTTTAAAATATGGGTAATAAACGAAGGGAAATTTTGCATGCTTTTTTACTTTCTAAGAGTGTTTTTTGTTAAAAACTAAAAATTTCACAAAATAATGTTTTTTTTTCGAAAATACAAAAAAAAAAATAAAAATTTGCAATGTGGTTATCAAACGAAGCGAAATTTTGTATTCCGTTTTATTCATTGAAGTGTTTTTGTTAAAAATTTTTTTTCGAAAAATATCGTATTTTTCGAAAATACTGAAATATTGATCAAACTAAGCGAAATTTAAAATGCATTTTTAGTTTATTAGTTTCAAATTTCCACAAAATGCAGTATTTTTCTAAAATACTTAAGTTTCCAAAATTTGCAAAAAAAAAGCAAAATTTAGAAAGATTTTATACCTATTATTTTTGGTAAGTCACCAATATTTTTACAAAATATCGCTATTTTTTTAAAATACTTAAATTTCTTTAATTTGTTATAGGTATGGGTATCAAACAGAGCAACATTTTATATGAAGCATACATAACATGAATGTATGTTTGGAACATGCAAAATACAGCTTCGTTTCAAACCCGTATTGCAATTTTTTTATAATTTGAGTATTTTCGAAAAAACGGTCTTTTTGTGAAAATTTCAGTATTTTAAAAAAACTCTAATGAAGTGAAAAAGCATACAAAATTTCGCTTCGTTTGATACCAATATGGAGCAATTCCAGCTCAGATCAGGATTTTTTCTGGTACTTTTGTACTCGACCCTCTCCGATTTCAATGAAACTTTGTAGACATGTTATCCTAGGCCTATATAAGCCATTTTTGTGCATATGGAGCAAATAGTACTCGAGAATAACATTTGAGAAGGGCATAAGGTATTTAAATATTTTTGTATTCTGTAATTTAAAAAATTCTGTATCTCGAAGCCGTTGCGTCGTATCAAAAAGTGGTCAAAGACAAACTTGTAGGAAATTGGACGGGCTTTCTGAAAAAAATACACTGAAACAAAAATACATGCCACATCTATGAGATTTTTTGATTTTTAAGTTTAAAAGTTAAATTTGAAGGTGATGTCACGATTTTTTTTCGCTCAAAATTTTTGAGGAATCACCCTAAGATGTTACCAAAAGATTGACAAAAAATGCAGGATGGTATGTCTCTCCTAAAAAAAAAAATACAAAAATCATTTACTAAAACTGTTTTTTTTGAAAAGTGGTCTAAACGTCAAAATGTTTAAAAACCGGTAGTGGGAATCGATTCCCCAGATAATTTTACATAAAAGTCTCCATATTGACCATTATCCTATGTCCAATCCTTGGGAAGATACAGCGGTTTTAAAAATAAAAATGTTGAAAAAACGGGATTTTTGGTGGTTTTTGACAATTTCTTTATGACAGACTTGGTTTTTCAGTCTCGTAAATATTTTTAACGGAAAGCTCGTCCAATTTCCCATAAGTTTGCCTTTGACAGCATTTCAATTGGATGTAAGGGCTTACAGATATAAGCTTAATTACATTGCTTATAACTGAAAATAGAATATTTTTTTCAGTGTGGTAGAAACCAGGATAGTAAATTTGATTACGTAAATATAAAAACAATATAAATCAAAAAGCTGTCAAAGGCAAACTTATGGGAAATTGAACGAGCTTTCCGGTAAATTTTTTTACGAAACTGAAAAACCAAGTCTGTCATATAGAAAATGCCAAAAACCACAAAAAATCCCGTTTTTTCAACATTTTTATTTTTAAAACCGCTGTATCTTCCCAAGGATTGGACATAGGACAATGGTCAATATGGAGACTTTTATGCAAAATTGTCTGGAAAATCAATTCTCACTATCGGTTTTTGAAAATTTTGATGTTTAGAGCACTTTTGAAAAAAAAAAAAAAACAGTTTCAGTAAATGATTTTTGAATTTTTTAGGAGAGACATACCATCCTGCATGTTTCGTAAGTCTTTTGATTATATTTTAGGCTATTTTCTCAAAAAATTTGAACGAGAAAAAATCGTGACATCACCTTTAAATTTAAGATTTAGACATAAAAATGAAAAAATCTCATAGATATGGCGTGTATTTTTGCTTCAGTGTATTTTTTTCAGAAAGCCCGTCCAATTTGCTACAAGTTTGTCTTTGACCACTTTTTGATACGACGCAACGGCTTCGAGATACAGTAATTTTTAAATTACAAAATACAAAAATATTTAAATACCTTATGCCCTTCTCAAATGTTTTTTCGAGTACTATTGGCTCCATATACACAAAAATGGCTTATATAGGCCTAGGATAACATGTCTACAAAGTTTCATTGAAATCGGAGAGGGTCGGGTACAAAAGTATTAGAAAAATTCCTGATTTGAGCTGGAATTGCTCTATGGCAGATTTTGAAAATTTGAGTACTTTCAAAAATGACGGTAATTTGTGAACAATTTGGAGTATTTATACTTTGAAACTACTACATTTTCAAAAAATGTATTTTTAGTGAAAGCATGAAAATATAACATGATTAAGTTGATTTATGTCGATTTAAGAAAGATTTTTAAAATGAGTTTAAGTCCATTATCGGCGATAGAATTATCGAAATAACGATAACGACAGATTATCGTTATCTTTAGACGATAATATTATCGACGATATTTTTATCGATTAAAAACCTTGGTCAATATGTAATAGTAACAGAAGACTTCATATTTCAAACAAGAAAAACAAATAAATTCACTCACCTTCACATGCACCGTAACATCCGTCGAGCACGGCGTAATTCCACCGTCATACGCCGAAATCAGTAGCTCGTAGTCCCGGTTGTGACCCTCGAGCGTTTGCTTCAGCGTAACTTCCCCGGTCTTGCGGTCCACCTTGAACAACTCCCCGTGGCCACGCTTCATCTCGTACCGCACCTCTCCGTTTTCGAAGCTGTCCAGATCGAGGGCGTGCACCTTCGTGATGACCGATCCCCGCGGGTCGTCCACGGAGACTACCGCGTAGTACGGCAGATTCACGAACATCGGGCAGTTGTCGTTGATGTCCAGGATGGTGACGTTCACGATGACGTGCGCTACGCGCGGTTTCTCTCGATCCGGAAGTTGCGAGCGGGCTTCGACGATCAGCTCGTAGTTGTCGCGGACTTCACGGTCGAATTTCTTTCCTGTCGTTTGGATCGCTCCGGAGGTCAGTCCGATCTTGAACATGTCAGTAGGGTTAAGGATTCCAAACTCGATGTGCTCGTTCAGGTTCGACCCCAGCACGTTGACGACCGTTACCGTCGTGATCTTCGTACTGTTCTCCAAGATCGACCCCTCGTAGATCGACTTCTGGAAGATCAGCCCGGAATTTTCCGACGTCTCAACCTGGATGTTCACGTAGGCGACCTTCGAGAACTTCCCGTCCGACACCCTCACGCCCAGCTTGTACTGCGACCCGATGCTTTCGACGTCCCGCGTCGTAATGATGCCACTTCCGGCGTCGATCACAAACACCCCGTCGCGATTGCCTTCGATGATGTCGTATCGCAGAGTTGAGTTTTCCGAGCTGTCCTCGTCGGTGGCGTTCACCTGTATTACGGCCACGTTTTCGTACGTTGGCAGCAGCAGTGTCACGTTGTACTCCTTCTGGGTGAAGGCCGGCGCGCAGTCATTGACGTCGTTGACCGCGATCCGAACCTCGGCCGTGGTCTCCGATGTGAGGCGCGGTTTGCCGAGATCAGTTACCTGGAAAAGGGAAGTGTTTTTGTTGTTGTTATTTTCCAAGGATAACGATAATAACATCATCGATAGCACAACTCAACATTTTTGAAGTTGATGTCAGTAAACGCTTCAGTTTTGTCATGGTATGATAGATTTGGGCTCCCTGAACACGCTCCAATCGGCAGAATTGAATTTTGGTGAATTTCCTCCGAAAGAATAATGTTGTAAATTTAAGGTACAAATGCTATGGAATCATTCTAAGAAACCAAGCGCCTCCATTGAATTTCTCTTTTACAGAACGAAACCATGGAGGCACCTAAATTCAATTCTGTGGATTGGAGCGTATCCAGAAAGCCAAAATCTATCATACCTTGACTAAACTAAAGCGTTTACTGTAACAAAATCTATAATAACCATTAGGACTTCTTACCTTAACATGAAAACTGAAGAACGGTATCTTCTCGTGGTCCAGGTGCATAATGGTCTTGATCGCCCCCGTGCTCGAGTCGATGTGGAAGTACCTCCTCGGCATAACCTCCAGTATGTCGTAGTGCAACAGCGCGTTCAACCCCGAGTCCGCATCCTTGGCCTTGATCACCAACGGAAGCGATACATTGACCAACAGTTGGCTGACATTCGGCGGAAGTTCGTTCAGCGTCAGCACTAGCGAGCCTATTGGTGCCGCTTCCGACACTTCTCCCTTGTAGACCTGCTGCTCAAAGTACGGCACGTTGTCATTGCGATCGAGCACGTTGATGATCACGGCGCAGGTCGCGTTGGCCGAGGCCATGTTTGTAGCGAGCACGGTGAGGTTGTAGAACTTGTTCGTTTCGTAGTCGAGGATGTCCTTGGTAGTGATGACACCGGTCGAGGGGTTGATGAAGAACATGTCGTTCACGTTGCCGCTGATGATCTCGAACTGAAGGGAGGAGGTGCTGCGCGCTTCGATGTGGATGACAAAGGTTCCAATGGGGAGGTTTTCGTAGATCTCGGCGGCTGGGTCGACGGAGGTGAAGCGTGGTGGGGCATTGTCCGCCATGTTGATCATTACATGGACGGGAATTTGCGAGGAAAGTGAGGGTTTGCCACCGTCGGAAGCCTTCACCTGGAGCATGTACTCGGAGAGGGCGCTAATATCCAGGTCTTTCGCAACGCTGATGACGCCCATGGTCGGATCGATGTTGAACACATTGCCAATGTTGCCGCTGACGATCGAGTAAGTTATCCTGGCGTTGTCACCAATATCCCGATCGATGGCGTACACTTGCACGACCCGCGTTCCAACGGTAGCCGTTTCGTACACCTTGCCTTGAACGATCTTGCTCGTGAACTCAGGCGCGTGATCGTTGTGATCGTGCACAGTGATGATGACCTTGGCGTAGTTGCGCTTCGCTGGAGTTCCTTGATCTTTCACAATAACGATCAACACGTGCTCAGCCAACGCTTCACGGTCCAACTTGTGCGCCGTAATGATACTCCCGCTCACCGAGTCCACGCGAAACAGTTTCAACGAAACGGGGTCACGTGCCGCGTGCAAGCTGTAAAACAGCTTCTTATCTTCGTCGGCATCAGTCGCATGCAGCTGAAGCACCTCCGTACCCTCCTCAATGCTCTCCGAAATGTCCACCCGGTACAACGACTCGGTAAACTCCGGCCGGTGGTCGTTTATATCAATTACCGAAACGTACAGCTGGGTGTAAACTACGTGCACCCCGTCCGAGATGCTAATCGTCAAATTGTACTCCTTCTGCGTCTCCCAGTCCAAGTACTTCGCCAACAGCACGTTTCCATTATCCCGTCCAATATAGAACTCATTCCGCTCGTCCCCACCCACAATATCAAACCACAACTGCTCCCCGTCATAATCCATCGCCTGTATCAACGCCACCAAGAACCCGGGCGTGTCACTCTCCGTCACCTCAACATGCTGGTCAATCGTTTTCAACACCGGTGCGTTCTCCGACTTGGCCGGAACGTCCACGACGGCGATGCTGACCCGTGCCTGTTGGGACTTTTTCGGCACTCCGCTGTCCTCCGCTTTCACGAGCAGGTCGTACTCGGTGTCCACCTCGAACGATTTGGCCGCGTAGATTATGCCGGTGTCCGGGTCGATGCGGAACTTTTTCGCCTTGCCGCGGCCCGACTTGATCGAGTACGTGACGCGTCCGTTCTCGCCCATGTCCTGGTCCGTGGCGAGTACCTGTCAGGAAGAGGGATAAAAAGAGGCAAGGTGTTAGAAAAAATGTCTAGATGTATTTTCTTGGTTCGAACTATAATTTAATGTCATGCTTCTAGAATATTGTTCAGCTCTTCTGTTGGCTGGCTTGTTTTCAAAAATGTAAGAAAAACTTTTCAAAAGGGCGTAACCTAGATTTTTTGCTTAAGGTTATGCCCTATTGAAAAGCTAATGTGAAATGATCAATCTTGGAGCAATTATAGAAACAGAAAGTACATTCATCTGGGGTGAATCGCCATTTTTTTTACGATATTTTTATATTTTTAAATGGTTTCGTTTTGAATCGATACAGAACATCAAAATTAGTCAAATCAATTTTCAAATTTTAAGATTCGGAAAGCTCTAAAAACTATAAATTTGCCCCAGTTGACGATAAATTCAAATGAGAAATGTGAAATGTCCATTCAAACAACGTGTAGAAACCTTTGATACCTTCATCACTAAATTGATTGCAAAAGCTTCCTGCTTATATTTGATTGAGCCTGAATGCAAAAAAATCTTATCAATAAAAGCTTTTAAAAAGTAGTTTCCAAATATTTCCGCTGAAGGTTAAAAGACATAGCGTTTTTCATCCATCCAAATTGTTGGTTTCCATTATTGAACAACTAAATAAAACTTTACAATTGTATTACACTCAACCCCCGGTGGTTGGTCACTTTTTCGTTTGACACTTTTTTAGTTTGTACCCCGTTGGTTGGTCAAAGTCAAACTAAAAAGTGACGAACTGTCACTTTTTACACGGCGCTCAAGCACACTATCAAAACAAACGTTTGGTAGTGTGTGTGAACTCCGTGTAAAAGGGGTGTCAAACTAAAAAGAGACCCCGTTCGTTTGACAACAGTTGGTGTCAAACCACCGGGGTTTGAGTGTAATTAACTATAGAAATAGAAACTGGACAAAATTCGTAACGTCACATTTATAAAAAAAACATATAAAGTGAATTTGGCGAAATTTTTAAAGTCTAAAAGGAGTTTTTTTTTTCGAAATGAGCAATTCTCTACGAAATCGGTCTTTTTTCTTCAATTTTAATTTTTGTATTTTTTAATCCGACTGAAACTTTTTTGGTGCCTTCGGTATGCCCAAAGAAGCCATTTTGCATCATTAGTTTGTCCATATAATTTTCCATACAAATTTGGCAGCTGTCAATACAAAAATGATGTATGAAAATTCAAAAATCTGTATCTTTTGAAGGAATTTTTGATCGATTTGGTGTCTTCGGCAAAGTTGTATGTATGGATACGGACTACACTGGAAAAAAATAATACACGGTAAAAAAAATTTGGTGTTTTTATTTAACTTTTATCACTAAAACTTGATTTACAAAAAACACTATTTTTATTTTTTTATTTTTGATATGTTTTAGAGGACATAAAATGCCAACTTTTCAGAAATTTCAGGTTGTGCAAAAATCATTGACCGAGTTATGAATTTTTAATCAATACTGATTTTTCAAAAATCGAAATTTTGGTCGTAAAAATTTTTCAACTTAATTTTTCGATGTAAAATCAAATTTGCAATAAAAAATTACTTTAGTGAAATTTTGATAAAGTGCACCGTTTTCAAGTTATAGCCATATTTAAGTGACTTTTTTGAAAATAGTCGCAGTTTTTCATTTTTTTAAATTAGTGCACATGTTTGCCCAGTTTTGAAAAAAATATTTTTGAAAAGCTGACAAAATTCTCTATATTTTGCTTATTCGGACTTTGTTGATACGACCTTTATTTGCTGAGATATTGCAATGCAAAGGTTTTAAAACAGGAAAATTGATGTTTTCTAAGTTTCAGCCAAACAACCCATCATTTTTTATCGACAATATCTCAGCAATTAATGGTCCGATTTTCAATGTTAATATATGAAACAATTGTGAAATTCCGATTTTTCCGATCTTTTCGAAAAAAATATTTTCGGAATTTTCAAATCAAGACTAACATTTTAAAAGGGCGTAATATTGAATGTTTGGCCTTTTTGAAATGTTAGTCTTGATTTGAAAATTTTGAAAATAATGTTTTCGAAAAGATCGGAAAATTTCACAATTGTTTCATATATTAACATTGAAAATCGGACCATTAGTTGCTGAGATATCGACGTTAGCAAATGATGGGTTGTTTGGGTGAGACTTAGAAAACATCAATTTTCCTGCTTTTTAAACCTTTGCATGGCAATATCTCAGCAACTATAGGTCGTATCAACAAAGTTCAAAAAAGCAAAATATAGAGAATTTTCTCAGCCTTTTAAAAATATATTTTTCAGAGGTGGGCAAACATGGGCACTAATTTTAAAAAATGAAAAACTGCGACTATTTTGAAAAAAGTTACCTAAATATGGATTTAACTTGAAAACGGTGCACTTTATCAAAATTTCACTAAAGTACTTTTTGATTGCAAATTTGATTTTACATCGAAAAATGAAGTTGAAAAGTTTTGCGACCAATATTTCGATTTTTTGAAAAAATAAGTATTGATTAAAAAATTCATAACTCGGTCAATGATTTTTTGCACAACCTGGAAATTTCTGAAAAGTTGGCATTTTATGTCCTCTAAAACATATCAAAAAATAAAAAAAAAATAAAAATAGTGTTTTTTTGTAAATCAAGTTTCAGTGATAAAAAGGTAAATAAAAAAATCACCAATTTTTTTTACCGTGTATTGTTTTTTTTCAAGCGTAGTCCGTATCTATACATACAACTTTGCCGAAGACACCAAATCGATCAAAAAATTCCTTCAAAAGATACAGATTTTTGAATTTTCATACATCATTTTTGTATGGACAGCTGCCAAATTTGTATGGAAAATTATATGGACAAACTAATGATGCAAAATGGCTTCTTTGGGCATACCGAAGGCACCAAAAAAGTTTCAGTCGGATTAAAAAATACAAAAAAAATCGAATGACCGAAATCCTAGAGAACTGCTCAAATAAAGCTCGTAATGTTGCATCTTATTTAAAAAAAATATGTCTGATCCGGGGAGCATATTCATGATTTGACAATTAAACCTAAAGTTACGAACACTTAAGAAAAAAATAAATGTAAAACAAAAAATCAAAAGACACAAGGGCCAATGAACAAAACACAAAAAAACTAAAGGTCGATTTTTTATCAGTAATATTTTAGATGCAATTTTAAGATATTTTAAGGCAATTATGTGGTGTAACAAATGCTTTGGAAAATATTTGCAATGGGCTTATCATTGACCTTTTCATTTATTTATTTATTTATGTTAATTTTTTCTCAAATTTAAATAAATGAAAAAAATCTCACAAAAATATTGAAAGAATGGAAAAAAGTCACAAAACTATTACAGCAAGCAAGAATAGTTTGTTTTTCAAAAATAGAAAACGGCCTCAATATTTAGGGGAAGGTGGGGCAAGACGACCATATGGGGCAAGAGGAACAATTGCTTGTACGGCAGTAATTTTTACAATTTTGATTATTTCCAGTATGAGGAATTGTTGCTAGCAATGCAATTAGCTGATTCTATTACCACATAACCGCCAAAACGACGTAAACGCCATAGGGCATAAGATTTAGTGAAGTTTTTTCAAAACCTTTGTTGTCTTATAATATTTGGAATGTACAAAATAAGGCTGAGGGTTCGTTTTAAGGCTCATTTTATCAAAATGCAATTTTTCCTAGATCAGTAGTGTCCCTACCAATGACATGCACCTATTACAAAGTATGATTTAACTTTTGGTTATTTTTGCTGAGAGCTTTTAAAAAATCTTGTTAAGGTGGGGCTAGTGTACCATATGGATTTTTAGTATGGAAAAAATTACGATTTGCTGCAACAACATATTTTATTGGGAAATAAATACATGATAGTACTTAAAAATTGATAAACAATTTTTTTAAAAAAATTCCATACAAAATATAGGGATATTATGAAAATTTACTATTTATCATCTAAGTAATATTTTATTTTCGTAAAAACGATAAAATTTTTAGTAAAATATTATTTTTTAATCTAAAAATGATTAGTGCGCTGACCACGGGGACGCGTTGTTTTGTTTTTGCATGCTCATTTTCATTTCTTTTGTGTCGCTGTTTGTGTGCTTGGGTGCGTGGTTATTATAATTAAATAATGGCATCATTTGTGCGCTGACCACGGTGACGCGCTGTCTTGTTTTTGCATGCTCATTTTCATTTCTTTTGTGTCGCTGTGATTCGTATGGAGTGAGTGATTGTGGTAATCGAATAATAGCATCATTGGTGCGCTGGAAGTGGGGACGCGAAATCGTGATTATGCAGGTTATTTTATTTGTTTGCTTTTGTGTCGCTGTTCGTTAGGGGTGAGTGATTGTGGTGATCGAATAATAGCATGACTTACTGGATTATTTGTGTCTTGAGCGTAATTTTCGTTGAGTAATTGGTGTTTTTTTGTGATTTTTTTTTGTGATTTTTTTTGAGATCTTAATTAATTGTTTTGTCATTTTCAAAGCCCTTCCTATATCATCGTTGATCGGAAGGCACGGCGTCGGGTAAATTATGTATAATGTTTTGAATAAGGTTTTATTTTTAATGGTGAAAAAGCCATTTCTATATAATGATCGAAAGACGCACTGACATTTTGGATTAATTAATAGTGTAGTGAAATAATTGTGAGTGAGTGATTTTATGTGTTAACCAGAAAGACCTTCCCATAGCATCGTTGCTCGGAAGGCTCGCCGACGGGTCTGTTATGAAAGTCCTCCCCATAGCATCGTAGCTCGGGAGGCATCGAAAAGCCAATACCTTATCCTACTAACCCAAAAAATAATAATCACGTGATGCTTGAAGGAGATGCTGTGGATTCAACGGTCTCAAGCGGTATCAACAAGTATATAGCGAAAAACTGTGTGCTTGATGAGTCTGCAACTTCAACTATCGGACTAACATTCCTCCCTTTCGTTGAACTGCAGGCTTCTTGGGAGGGCGCCGGTATTGACTAATAAAGTAGGGATCTTCAGAGGTTAAACAGTGAACGGATGGTTGGCTCCCACTGATCATTTTTAATTCATTGTTTAACTTCAGCTGATCTGTCAATAACGGAGTAGCAGCTCATTGGCAGTCAACCATGCTCATGCTCATGCTCAAAATATTATTTTTTAATCTAAAAATGGAATAAATCTTTCAAATACATTCTAATCTGATGTATCTAAGTGATAACAGTTCAATAGTTAGCATATTAACATGTTTTTTCATGCATTGTTTCTCTTGCCCCAACGGGTTGTTCGTCTTGCCCCACTAGCTGAGTAGAACGTACGGTAAATCAAAATTTTTAAAATCAATTTTTTACATTAAAAAACTGGATTTTTGAAAAACTTTTTCTAACAAAGTCTTAGTTAAGACCTAGAAAAAGATGATTATAATAAAATCCGACAGATTTTTTTAACTTTTTAATGGGTTATAACGAGCATTTCCTTAGCTTGTTACACTTGCCCCACATTCCCCTATTTGAAAGTCAGACTTTATTCAAATACCTATAGCTTATGTTTGTAAGAATGATTTGTTTTTTTTTTTATTTTAATTTTGATCGAAAAACCCGTTTGAATGAAAAGCTTACCAAGGGGTTCTTCTCAAATAGACACAACACATTTTAATTGATTCTATTATTAACAGATTTGTTCTGAATTACATTTGTTTTAAATGGAAAATAATTACATATGTTTTAAAAAATAAAAATAACTCAGAATTACAGATCTGCTTGTCTTTGGAACAGAATAACTCGCACAATTATCACAAATTCTTTGTTCTAAGGAAGGAAAAAATCTTACAAATTAGTTTGGCAGTTATGCTATTTATTTTCAAAGAGTTGGTAATTATTGAAAAAAAAAAATGGATAAGAAAATCTTTTAGAAAATAAAAATTTATTGGCATGAAAATAAATTTTACAAAAATATTTTCAAAGTTTGTCTACGTCAGCACCTATTTAAATAAATGTATTGAGCTAGTTTTTAAAAGTACACAAGAGCCATTATGGAGTCCTCTTAAAAATGACAAATTTCTGTGTTTTTTTTTCAGTACAGAGCATGTTAAGGACTAGAAAATGAAAAATTAGAAGCATTTTTGAGATAAATTTATCGCAAATATATCAAACTGAAAGGTTTTATTTACAAATCGCTCTTACGTCCTTTTGAAAAATTAACCCGAGATTTTTTCAATGATGGAAAATTTCTCAAAAATATATCAGATAGACAGATTTTGTTATTTTTTAGTAAATTATAGTTTAGTTTTTGTTAATAATTTTTAAGTAAGTTTTTTAAATTTTGTTTCCAAGAAATTTTGATTTGGACTGAATAGTTGTTGAAGCAGCAGGCTTGGCCGAGATTTCCAAAAAAAGTGGATTAATACATTCTTGATGCATTTGTCCGACCAAAAATGCTTATAAGAATGATTTTATTGAGACAGTATTATACTTAAGCTGTTCACAAGATCCTCTGTAATTATTAAGTCAAATGTAATTACATAAGCCGACTCGGTCCTAACCAGGTCCCAGTACCGAAAAGGACCTAATAAAAATAATTTCATGAAAAAAAAAAATACTTTAGCTGTTTTGAACAATATGGTGATTTGGTGTTTAACAATTCGTCGCCGTCGTGCTAACTTGCCGTACGTGCATTTTGGGTCAAATTGAGTTAAGAACGCCATTTTGTGCAGCAATGCCAAAATCTTCACAGATCTCCAAAATTCGATTTTAATCCTGAGATATTCAACGAAATCCGAAAAAACTCCGTGCATTTTTGTCACTTTACATATGAAAGTAGTTTCAATCTTGTCGTGCTATCTTGTCACTCCCAGAGAATTGATATAAGTGCGACAACGTACCAAAGGGATTTCAGGTCAGAACGCGTTTGACGCACGTACAAGTTAGACTACCGTAAACATTTGTAATTATAACTCGGGACTCCAGCAACCAACTTCAAATAAACTTCGGGACAATGCACATAATGGTCAGCCAAACAAAACGTGTTTGTTATTGTTTATATTGCGTGCTTTCGTTTTTGTTTATTCAAGGTCAAACATTAAAACGCGTTTTTCTCGGAACGTCGAATTATTTACATTGAGAATTAAACAAGTTATAAGATCATTGCAGACAAAACTCAAAATAAACTGTAAGCTCTCGAAAGTACCGTCAAACCATATCGACTCCTCGCAGTCACGTCCCGTGAGCAAAGTTAAACTGGAAACAAAGCTCGTTACGGACTATCACCCACTATCACACGTCCAAAAGCTCGCCCCCTCGTAGAGCTGTCATCGTCACCAGTATAGTTGTTGTTTCTTCATCGAACCAAATAAACTTCGTGTGTGTTTGTGTGTCGACTGAGACCCATCTCAACATAATAAAATTTATGATTCTGTTTGAACTTTGTAGCGTCTTCCCCCCGTTTCACACATTCGTACACAGAGTGTGACACTCTGTTTCGACTTGAAGTTTTGTGACACACATACAGGTTCAATTGGCGCTTTGCATGTATGTATGAGCGAACAGTTTTCCGCCAAAAGCCCCGGAGTATCATATTCCGGACCTTCGGGTTCCTTTACTGATGCTACTTGGCAAAAGAGTCTCCCGAGGATCAATGTTTACTGCCGCTACTTTAAACTGGTGACACCAGGGTGATCATTTTTTGTGAAAAATTTGTATTCAAAGATCATTTAAAATAGATCAATAAAAAACAATATTAAAGAGAAAAAAAACTTGGTATCACCCTATTGGGCCACCATTTCCCGTTCCCAGAACCGGCGATTTGAAGATGTTTGCCCAAGAAGTTCAAGACTCGATGGCCAGCCAGCTCGTATATGTGTTCGGCACTGCTCACAGCGGTACTAGTAACACTGTTTGTTTGTGTATTTTGTGTGTGTGTGTGAGTAAGGCGCTTTGCGCTATCCTGTTCAAACTTAACGAGATCGTATGCACTTTGCATAAGTTTTCAATTCCATGTGGGGCGTTCGGAATCTTCCCGGCGCTTCCGTCAGCTGGTAACGGAAACTGTTTTTCTTAGGGTCGATTGGGATGTAAATTTTTGTGTAAAGTGGAATAAATTTAAAGTGGCTTATTCACGTGTGACGAATATCTTTACTATCTTTATCTTTACTTTTTCAACGAAGACTTCTTTAGAAGCGTACTTATTATACTGGACTCAATGTCTGTAATCCATTCTTCACATTTCCATACAATAATGGACCAAAAGGTATCCATCAACTGATTTATTCTAATCTGACTTAAATTGATTAGCCCCCGACCATATCAGGTTCGTTCAAATTGAAACTGGGTCATATTTTGCATACATCTTCGTCACCTGCGAATGACATATATTATACAGCAAATCTCTGATGTGAGTATGACAACCCAGGAAGAAAAAGCAGCAAAAAACCTCAACCCAACCTGTGAACAAAAGTGGAAGAAAAAAAAAAAGAGGGGAGGGGGAATGAGTACGATCTAACCGACAACATCAGCATAAAGATTTATAAGCTGCGATGTGAAAAGCTCATTTGCTGCCGACAAAGCATCATCACAAACCGCCCCTCCCCCACCTCTCTTCAAAGCCATTCACCTAAAATGCAGAATACGCGAACACTTCCTGGTGGCATCAGTCGACCAACCATCATTCATCGTGCTGGAGTTGATGTTGGTCACCAGCAGCGTGTCCTTCTCCCCACCCACTCACTTTTGAGAGGAAAAATTTGACCTGGTTGGGTCACCATAAAAAGGAAAAGGCGGTAAGTGAGAGGGGAGGAGGGACGAATCTGGATGTCAATTTCAAAGGAAACAAATGTGGCACGGTGGGTCAGATTATTTACTTTCCGAAAAATAAGTAATTATGTAAAATTGCTATCCGACTCCACAAAACATTGGTAAATAATTCGATAAAAATAAAGAATGTTAAAAAAAACTATTCAGAAGAATCTTATTAATATTTCTTATTACATATCTACTTCTACATTCAGGACACGGCGTGTTTTCTAGAACAACCTTTTTAGGAAAAAATAGTCATCGCCACTTTCAAATGTGTCTTATAGGAAATTTTCTCAGCTTTCCAATGCTTCTAAAAGCGAAATGTTTCATCGGGAAATTTCTGAGATATCTCTATTTTAAGTTTTTTGGTTTTAAATTCCTTTATTATTTATTGGAAACTTTATACTAACAGTTCAGAAAACTTATCAAATGATGTGTTTCATGAGTCATTTACTCATCAAAATGTTTGCACATTTTGATGAGTAAGACAAGAAACAACTTTGTATAAGGTTGAAAACCGCTAAACATTTTGAAAATTATGTTTTGCCTAAGTTTTTGAATTTATGGGATTTATTCAGAAATTAAAATCATAAAACAGTGTAAAAATGTATTTTTTACAAGAATTATTTGATAATTACATATTTTTTGTGTACAAATATCACGTGTCTACTCTGATTTAGCTTGTTCAACCGAAACTTTGGCAGGTTTGTGATTGTTAATGGTATTATTGAATTTTATTGAAAAAATTTGATATTTTCTTAAGCAAACGTTAACCAGGAACATAAATACAAATATGATTTGAAATCGAAAATGTACTACATATTCCTGCACAGCAAAAAATCCGATGGTAAAATCGCATACAAAAGCGTGCACATCACCTTCGTCAAAATAAACACTTAATATTACACACTGCATGTACAATTTTTGCAAACACAAAAAAAGTTGCAACCGACGGGATTCAAACCCGGCACCAACAGTAAGGACTGGCGCTTTAGCCCACTCGGCCATCAGACCGATGAAAAGCTGTTAGGATAAACGCATATATGAGCTTGATATTTCGATCAAGTAGGTTTCCCATACTGATGGGCTACATTTCAGGGTGTAAAATCACATAAAATTGCATAAAATAATGCAATATACATTTTACACCCAGGCCTTTTACACGCAGTTGGATTACTACTTTTTTAGCTGTGTGTAGAAAGCTTCAAAAGTCATATTTTCATGAGTATAAAATAAAGATAAAATTTTATAAAATGTTTTCGCTTCGCTTCGCTTCGCTTCGCTAGGAGACGGTGATTTTAGCGGATTGCAGACTGGATTTTCGCCATGTGATGTGATGATTATCTAAGCCCAAGTTGCCTAGGAATCGATAATTGGGAATAGAACCAATTCCACCTGAACCAGATTCTCACCGTCCATTGCCGGCCGCTCCCATCTCCACCGCGCACCAGGGACAAGGAAAGGGAATTGGAAGACGGGAAGTGTTGATGCTCCACTTTTTTAAGAGTATTAAGGGAAAATCTCCACGGTATCCTCAAGTAAGTTTCGCTTGGAGTTGGACGGTTTTTTTTTGGGAAGGTGAATGGTCTGAGGAGCCACCCTAGGCGAGTGGTAACGACCGTTGGCATTGTTGTTCGAATTCTTCGTGTGTTCTCATTTCTAATGGGAATGCTTTCAATTCTTCTCATCTCTTATTGGATGAATTCTAGCAGTCGCCCAGGCTATTTATAGCGAGGTAATGTAGGTTCATTTCAAATGCGCCTGCATGCATGCAATGCAATGCATTCTTGTATGTTCTGATATTCAACTTGCATTCAATTTTATTCTCGTCCGTTTCTTAGATTCAACTATATCAGTCTAAGTCCTACTAAAGCTACTAATGCTCCACGGTAAAGTGGAAAGCATTTTGCTTGCCAATCCTAAGGACAGGGGATCGAACCCCACCGTGAGCTGAAGTTTTTTCATTAATTCCAAATTCAATGAGTCCAGAACTTTCTCGTTGGGAGCAGATGGGTATCAAACCCAGAACCATTCGCTTATAAAGCGAACATCGTAACCATTCAGCCACGACCGCTCCTGATAAAATTTTATAAAATGTTTTCTGTAGAAAATGCTCTTAAAAGTAGCAATAAAACTCGAGTCTTTCAATTCAGAATTCTGAAAACACCGTGACAAACATTTATTTTTGTTTGCACAAAAATTAAATAGAATTTTAACAAAAAAAAATCTATCACAAACATTCTTTCCAAACTATTTGAACAAAAATCATGACATATATATATATATATATATTTTTAAGATGAAATTGAAGATGGGAGTCTTATAAACTTCTAAAATATTGCTAATTCCTTGATCATTTAATACAAAAAAACTGAAACAATCATTTCATACTAATGAAAAGTATTTCTCCTAAAGCTAGCAACAGTAATTTGCAGTACAATTTCGAGTATAAAACATGTTTTGTGTCCATGCAACTAGTTAGTGTTTGATTAAGGAAATATGATATTTATTCATAAAAATCTTGTAATACCCTCTTAATCTCAAACCTGTAGAAATTTTGGTTGTATCAGCTAATTCCAAGCTGAATCAGAGCAGACCGGTGTTATTTGTACACAACAATTATGTAATAATCTATTTGTTCTTGTAAAAATAATATTTCAATACGGTTTTATTATTTTATTATTTGAATAAATCCCACATATTCAAAAATTCGGTTAAAACTTAATTTTCAAAATGTTTAGCGGTTTGCAACCTTCTACAAAGTTGTTTCTTGTCTTATTTTGCACATTTTGGTCAGTAAAATACACATAAAACACATCATTTGACAAGTTTCCTGGACTGTTAGTATAAAGTTTCCAATAAATGATCAAGGATTTTAAAAGAAAAAACTTAAAATTGAGATATCTCAGGAATTTCCCGATGAAACATTTCGCTCTTAGAAGCATTGGAAAGCTGAGAAAATTTCCTATAAGACACTTTTGAAAGTAACGATGACTATTTTTTCTCCTTTAGGTTGCCCAGAAAATACGCCGTGAGGACCTTCATTTCTTCGATTTAATCAACAATCAAAAGTAAAGAGCCTGAATTCCCTGAACAAATTTGACACATTCTTTCATGCATTGCAAACTGGAATCTTCTTAAAGTGCACATCAATTATAGCTTTTGCACCCAGATTTTTGTTACAGACATTTTAATATCTTTAAAACTACGGGCACTATCGATATATTTTTTTCATCCCCTGAAGTCCACAAAATAATTTACAATAACAATTACTTTGTTGCAGGATTGTGTCCGTGAGTTTGACAATTTTGAAATAACAAGAAAACTACTTCCTTCGATACAAATACCCAAAAAACAGTGTTATACCCACTCCAAAATGTTTATTTAGCAATTTAGTTGAATTAAAAGTTTGCAAAATTATGTTTAGATAAGTTTTATATAGAATTTCCAGAGTTATATAAACTATTATACTAAGTAGTTAGTAAACTTTATTTTCAATCCAAATTATTTTTTTAATCAGTCAAGGATGCCTATTTAGAGTTGGGAGACTGGATTTATGGTGATTTGTCAACAAATAACATATTTTTTGTTAATTTTTCGATAGGTGTACAAACTTTTTTTGCACCTTTTTTTCGTAATAGTATTTGTTATATAACTTTTTATAGAAATCATCTTTTCATGAGCTTTTTGTGGCAAAATTTTTGGCATGAGTTTCTGAACAAAACGTAGTACTAGGTTCCATTCAAACTTTAAATTTTTCACATGTTTCATCACCAAATGTGTATAGTGCCCAAGGGGTGTAAATACTTTTTTTAAATACTGTATATATAATGGTAGAAGTACTAAACCTTAACCAAATGCACTCAAAATTTCAGGCTGGGGCTGTTCTAGGGCTATCTTACGTCAAAATTCCGGTCAAGGCGTTCGAAATTGAACACTTTTGTTTTTTTTTCGTATATCCGTGAGCTACGCTACGAAATTGAACACTTTTGTTTTTTTTTTTTTCGTATATCCGTGAGCCACGCTACAGGAGCGGCCGTGGCTGACTGGTTACGGTGTTCGCTTTATAAGCGAATGGTTCTGGGTTCGATGCCCATCTGCTTCCAACGAGAAAGATTAGAACACAGGAATTAGAAATGATAAATATGAACGAAAAATCAAAGTCGCTCGAGGCGGGGTTCGAACCCCCGTCCTTTGGATTGGTAAGCAAAAATGCTAACCACTAGGCCATGGCGGCTTGGTGAACTTGGACTGGAATTAGGAATACTGTTACAGAGAGCGAGTTGTGGCGCTATAACCATGGCAAATAGTGTCCAGGGCATTCGTGGAAATACAATGTCCCATCCCAGAGGGTCCCGGAGTACCAAACCTTCTTAGCATGGTGCTCCCAACGAATATAACCAAAATCTCGGAGCGTATGGTGGTGTGTCCCCACGCTTCTTCCTCCCCTGTCGATTCAGAATTGTGTTGTTGTTCGAACACTCAGTGCTCAAACTCAACCCAATTACGAGTCATCTCTGCGATACGGCTTTACGCAGTAGGCCTGGCCGCTTTAACGCTTGTGTTGCTTCAATGCATTCTAATGCAATGGCGCACTACAAATGTTAATAAATGACAAGAAGAGTGCTAGGCGTCATCTAACCTAAGGCACTCTCCAGGATCCCTTCGAAAGATTGGCTGCGCTAGGGTCTGATTAGATTAGATTAGATTAGATTAGTATATCCGTGAGCCACGCTACTGTGTACCCTTAAGGTTGAACTAAATTCAATTTTTTTGCAAAAAATGTCGATTAGCATTCAAATTAAAATTTCAAATTAAATTGTCAACCGACAACACTATGAAACTTAAAATTTTCAACAAAAATGGAACATACAAAAGTGACAAATGTTAACAGAAATAGTTTCAGTTAGCTTTAACTATTAACTAATTGATTGGAAATGATTTTAAAGTGACAATTCAAAACATTTTCAACTTAACAAAATCCTTTCATAGAAAAAATATTTTCCAAATATAATAAACATAATTTAACATCAAAACAACTATTTTTAAATTTTTTATCTCCTCTAAAATTTAATTTTCTAAAGTAAAACAATGTAACTTTAAAAAATTTTAACTGGAAATCTTGGGATTTCGGGGTATTTTATTTTCCTGATTTCGAAATAGTACACTTTAAATCAGAGGTTCACAAAGGTCCTTTTGTTCAAGGTTCATGAAACACTGAGAGTGTTTCTAATCCAAAATAGGCATGAGATCGGATTTCTCGACTAGTTATTATGTAAAGTGAATACATATATTATGCTAAGAACAAGAACATAAAAAAATATGAAAAATTATCTGTCAGCAAATTAAATATTTTAGGAAAAAATACCACACTGAAAAAAAGGAAACAATTCTCGTAATCGTGAATTATGTTCACAAATGTGAGGTGGTTCTCGCATTAATGAATTTAATTTACGATTTCGAGAATTGATTTTTTTCCGTGCAGTGCAAATATTTTCATAGTTATTTTTTTTTTAAATGCACAATATTTTAGTTACTTTAATTTCAACTTTTAATTTATTAAATATTTTGCACTTCTTTTTTCATCCTATTTTTTGATGCATTTTTCAAGAAGGTGGTAATGAATGGTGCAAAAATTGAGAAAAAATCGTGAAATTCAAATACACTAAATCAAGACTTTTGAAATTTGATCATATTTCCATGTTGAAGAAGCTGTTTGCATTTTGTTTTAAATCCTCAACATTCAAAATCAATCCATTTTTCAAGCTTATTGTTGATTTTTTTTCAATATTTTCCAGCAGTTTCATTAAAAAAAAATCATTTAAAAAATTTGTCGTCACTTGTACGGCAATTCCATACAATTTCTAGACTAAATGTTTATCATTTCATAATAGGATGTATTTTTTTCGAAAAATCTTTATGTTATTTCACATTTTATTAAAGAAATTAAAAAAATTGAGATTTTAAATAGTGAAATAAAAGATTATCTGACAATCCTGACTTGGTTAATCATGGATGTCATTCTGAATGATTTTTTATCAATTGAAGACCTGTAGTACAGTCAAGTGAAAAACAACTTTTTGATAGTTGGACTCATCCTCGCTCGACAGTATTCAAAGGCATTTTTGATCTATCTCACACTTCAAAGATCTAACAATACTATTTTTTGAAAAACATTCTGGCATCACATCCACAACAAATTATTTTCTAATAAGATGGTACTACATATATAATTGTGAGGGATTCTTTTGCCTTCCTTATCTTACTGAGGAAAGGATACAAAATCACTCGAAAATTGGACTGCTTACTCTGACGTCCTAGACCCACCTTCACGTATACATATCGACTTAGAATCAAATTCAGAGCAAATGTCTGTGCGTATGTCTGGATGTAAGTCCGTGCACCGAAAAATATGCACTCGGTTAACTCCGGACTGGCTGAACCGATTTTAAACTGAAATAACGATTTTGGCTTTTGAAAGTCCGAAAGGTTGTAAATATGGTGGTTTTTGTAAGAAAATCCGTCTTGTTATATATTTTTCGAAAGGTATTTGATGACCCTATCAAAATTATGAGCACTTAAGTGATATTTTAGTACCTTTTGGAGGGCGGATCTTAGATATTTTGATGAAAATGATGACCGGATCCATCATGCAACCCATCATTAGTTGAATAATTAAAAGTCCTTTCAAATGAGCCTAAAACATCTAAGACCTGGTAACCCTTTCAAAAGTTATGAACACTTAAGTGATTTTTGTACACTTTATGAAGGCTGGATCTCAGATATTTCGATGAAAATGACGGCCAGCTCTATTATGCAACTCGTCGTTAGTCATATAATTGAAAGGCTTTTCAAATGAGCCTGTTGATCTGATAACCCTATCAAAAGTTATGAACACTTAAGTGATATGTTAGTAGTATCAATAAGGCAACCCATCGTTGGATGAGTAATCAAAACATCTTTTTGTTGTAGGGTGTAAAGTGATTTTCTTTAATAAAGTAAAACCAATTATTCTCAAACGTTGGAGAGTTGTTTAAAAAATGAGTTAAGATCTGCCGTTCTGGTTAAAAAAATTATAGATACAACTAAATATACTATATAAATGTGAGGAAGGCACTAACCACCTAAAGGTGGATCAAGTAACGTTTTTAAATTTAGTCTTAGTTTAGTCTTTTTTCAGGTTACAAAATAAAATAAAAGAAATGACTGCAAATTTCCCACCATGAAACCATGTGATGAAGGTTCAACGGAAAGGAGGAAGAGAGTTTGAGGGATGCCTCCTGCTTTTTCCCCGGGAAAAAGCTCAGCTGCACAAAGAATCAAGAGATGAATAATGATGATAATGAATTTTATGACACTCCGTCGACGTTGTCCGTGGGGCGAGGGTGGACGGAAATGGAGGGTCGTACGGACGACGACGATGATGATGATGCAAATGATAATGAAATCGTTTGATAGCTTAGTGCAGCAGTTTTACCCAACGTCCAGTACTGCGGCGGGGAGGAGGTAACCCTCAACTAGTTTACTTTTGTTCTATTGATTTTTTTAATCTGAAACGAAATTTCTTTTTTCTTATGAAAAAAAAGTTCAAATTCAGGAAATCTTGAGAAAATGAAATATTATAAAAAAATTCAAATTCGAGGGTTAAAACAGGAAACCACCACCACAAACTTTTCTCCCTTCAAAAGATAGTGAAACAGCATCAAAAGTCGAGGTCCAGAAAGTTTTGACGGGCTTGACGGCCGCGCGGTGGTGGCCGCTTTAGTTCAAGTGTTTTAGCAAATCACTCGGACAACAGACGGGGCGCGCCGCAATGAGTTTCACTTATCTGGGATGGAAAATCTGGCTTCGCCTTCATGTCACACAGAGTTCACGAGAAAGGATGACGGTGATGCACCCGCTAGAACGGAATTGTTGGCTTAATAACAACAACCGCAGGAAGGGGGGGGGGGATTTTGAGGGAGTAATCCACTTAGAAGGGTGATTGAAAAGACCAAATCTCGATTCTTAGATTTATTTTTATATTATGGGTTTTTGAACTTTATGCATTATGTTTTAATAAGGAACTTTATGTTTCATATTGAGCTATGGGAATGTTCTTCATTTTTAAAGTGTATTTTCATGCCAAGACTTCATCTTTCACCACGAGTGATCCTCATCATGATAAGCAATCTCGTACAGGAGAAAGCCATTATGGTTCGACGAGGAAGAGGACAAGGTAGGAGAGGCAAAATATTGTTATTAAATATTCAAATTTTGCGTTTAATAAATGCATACAACTGGTACTGAAGCTGAATCTGACGTTAAGAACGATGACAAAGCGGCAGCTGAAGAGGAAGAAGAAGAAGAAACACCACCAGAATAATGTTTATTTATTCCTGGTGCCTGATGAATGACTGCACTTTGCTAATGAATTGGAAAAATATGCAATGCGCTCGAAGCTTTCGGAGCCCGTCTCTCTTTTACAGCGGACAAGGAACGAAACGAGCTCAAATTTGTTCTCGAGCTGAAGCAGATTTATATCAAGCTCTGGAGTTTTCTTTACGTTTCATTACTCGGAATGCTCGAGGGGAAGCAAGGTAAGGAAGCTCATCTCCGGATTCATAGACTTACGAGAGACTGATACTTGAGGCTTCTTTGCTAGAAGTTTTCCGTAGAAAATCAATATGATTTTCCTGTGCGAGATATTGATATATTACCCAGAAGTGATCGTTTGTAACAAGTTTTTAGAGCTTGTTTACTTTTATGAATTCTGAAAACATATTGTTTGTACTGGCAACTTCACTCCCAAAAAATTATTCATCACTTTAGTCAACACTTCCCTTCAGCTTCCCCGAAGATCAACGCTGCCAACCAATTTTATGCACCCACATCAACCAAAAAGCAGTAGCCAAATGTTGGCTCTCGAAACAATTTTCCCCTGTTGACTGACCCTGCTCCTCCACCACCCCCATTCACCGGAAAACAAAAAAGCTCCACGTGGCCAAACCCCGCCTCCAAGTTCATGGAAAATGTCGCACTTAAGTGATTCAACGCTGAGCCACCCTCACCATCACCCACCAGAACCACGCGCACGAGCTGCCATAATTTGGCAGGTCGTAATTTAAACATTTGTTATTAGACGACGATGGGGATGATGCTGCGAGGGGGCTTTCACTGTTGTCACTTTTACGCCCGGTAATTTCACCGGCGCAAAACAGCATCGTTCCAGTTTTTGAAGGCTGGTAAAAGTGTTCGCAGAACGTTTTTACACATTTTGGTGGTAGAAAATATGGTTGTCTGTGTCGCAAATTTGAGAAGCAGGTAAGGATTTTGTTTGAAAATATGAAGATAATATTATGTTATGTCTTTGAAGCATAAATTGAACGACCCACTTGAAATACTCATAATAAAGCCTTGAATGCAACTTTTCTGAAGATGTCAAATCGATAAAATATTATTTCGATTTTTTTACAGATAATTCTTTCACACAGAATACACGAAGACTCGCTGAACTTTGTTATTCTGGTCATGTCTGTAACATAACCACATACGTTATTTTTGTTGTATCCTAGATAATGTTTCAAAGAATTTTCGCAACTTATTTTTTTTATTTTTATTTTTGTTATAATTTAATTTGTATTTTTTTTTGTATTCTTGTATTTTTGTATTTTTGTATTTTTGTATTTTTGTATTTTTGTATTTTTGTATTTTTGTATTTTTGTATTTTTGTATTTTTGTATTTTTGTATTTTTGTATTTTTGTATTTTTGTATTTTTGTATTTTTGTATTTTTGTATTTTTGTATTTTTGTATTTTGTATTTTTGTATTTTTGTATTTTGTATTTTTGTATTTTGTATTTTTGTATTTTTGTATTTTGTATTTTGTATTTTTGTATTTTTGTATTTTTGTATTTTTGTATTTTTGTATTTTTGTATTTTTGTATTTTTGTATTTTTGTATTTTGTATTTTTGTATTTTGTATTTTTGTATTTTTGTATTTTGTATTTTTGTATTTTGTATTTTATTTTTGTATTTTTGTATTTTGTATTTTTGTATTTTTGTATTTTTGTATTTTTGTATTTTTGTATTTTTGTATTTTGTATTTTGTATTTTTGTATTTTTGTATTTTGTATTTTGTATTTTTGTATTTTGTATTTTTGTATTTTTGTATTTTTGTATTTTTGTATTTTTGTATTTTTGTATTTTGTATTTTTGTATTTTGTATTTTTGTATTTTTGTATTTTTGTATTTTTGTATTTTTGTATTTTTGTATTTTGTATTTTGTATTTTTGTATTTTGTATTTTTGTATTTTTGTATTTTGTATTTTTGTATTTTGTATTTTGTATTTTTGTATTTTGTATTTTTGTATTTTGTATTTTTGTATTTTGTATTTTTGTATTTTGTATTTTTGTATTTTTGTATTTTTGTATATTTTTGTATTTTGTATTTTTGTATTTTTGTATTTTGTATTTTTGTATTTTTGTATTTTTGTATTTTGTATTTTTGTATTTTTGTATTTTTGTATTTTGTATTTTGTATTTTTGTATTTTTGTATTTTTGTATTTTGTATTTTTGTATTTTTGTATTTTTGTATTTTGTATTTTGTATTTTGTATTTTTGTATTTTTGTATTTTGTATTTTTGTATTTTGTATTTTTGTATTTTTGTATTTTGTATTTTTGTATTTTGTATTTTTGTATTTTGTATTTTTGTATTTTTGTATTTTTGTATTTTGTATTTTGTATTTTTGTATTTTGTATTTTTGTATTTTGTATTTTGTATTTTTGTATTTTTGTATTTTTGTATTTTTGTATTTTTGTATTTTGTATTTTGTATTTTTGTATTTTTGTATTTTGTATTTTGTATTTTTGTATTTTTGTATTTTTGTATTTTTGTATTTTGTATTTTGTATTTTTGTATTTTTGTATTTTGTATTTTTGTATTTTGTATTTTTGTATTTTTGTATTTTGTATTTTTGTATTTTTGTATTTTTGTATTTTTGTATTTTTGTATTTTTGTATTTTTGTATTTTGTATTTTGTATTTTTGTATTTTGTATTTTTGTATTTTGTATTTTTGTATTTTTGTATTTTTGTATTTTTGTATTTTGTATTTTTGTATTTTGTATTTTGTATTTTGTATTTTTGTATTTTGTATTTTGTATTTTGTATTTTTGTATTTTGTATTTTGTATTTTTGTATTTTTGTATTTTTGTATTTTTGTATTTTGTATTTTTGTATTTTGTATTTTTGTATTTTGTATTTTTGTATTTTTGTATTTTTGTATTTTGTATTTTTGTATTTTGTATTTTTGTATTTTTGTATTTTGTATTTTTGTATTTTGTATTTTTGTATTTTTGTATTTTTGTATTTTGTATTTTGTATTTTGTATTTTTGTATTTTTGTATTTTTGTATTTTTGTATTTTGTATTTTGTATTTTTGTATTTTTGTATTTTTGTATTTTTGTATTTTGTATTTTTGTATTTTTGTATTTTTGTATTTTTGTATTTTTGTATTTTTGTATTTTTGTATTTTGTATTTTTGTATTTTTGTATTTTGTATTTTTGTATTTTTGTATTTTGTATTTTTGTATTTTGTATTTTTGTATTTTGTATTTTTGTATTTTGTATTTTTGTATTTTTGTATTTTTGTATTTTTGTATTTTTGTATTTTTGTATTTTGTATTTTGTATTTTTGTATTTTTGTATTTTGTATTTTGTATTTTTGTATTTTGTATTTTTGTATTTTGTATTTTGTATTTTGTATTTTGTATTTTTGTATTTTTGTATTTTTGTATTTTTGTATTTTTGTATTTTGTATTTTGTATTTTTGTATTTTTGTATTTTTGTATTTTTGTATTTTTGTATTTTGTATTTTGTATTTTGTATTTTTGTATTTTTGTATTTTGTATTTTGTATTTTTGTATTTTTGTATTTTGTATTTTTGTATTTTTGTATTTTTGTATTTTTGTATTTTGTATTTTTGTATTTTTGTATTTTTGTATTTTTGTATTTTTGTATTTTGTATTTTTGTATTTTTGTATTTTTGTATTTTTGTATTTTGTATTTTTGTATTTTTGTATTTTTGTATTTTGTATTTTGTATTTTGTATTTTTGTATTTTTGTATTTTTGTATTTTTGTATTTTGTATTTTTGTATTTTTGTATTTTGTATTTTTGTATTTTTGTATTTTGTATTTTTGTATTTTTGTATTTTTGTATTTTGTATTTTGTATTTTGTATTTTTGTATTTTGTATTTTTGTATTTTTGTATTTTGTATTTTTGTATTTTGTATTTTTGTATTTTTATTTTTGTATTTTGTATTTTTGTATTTTGTATTTTTGTATTTTTGTATTTTTGTATTTTGTATTTTTGTATTTTGTATTTTTGTATTTTGTATTTTTGTATTTTGTATTTTTGTATTTTTGTATTTTGTATTTTGTATTTTTGTATTTTGTATTTTTGTATTTTTGTATTTTGTATTTTGTATTTTTGTATTTTTGTATTTTTGTATTTTGTATTTTGTATTTTTGTATTTTTGTATTTTTGTATTTTGTATTTTTGTATTTTTGTATTTTTGTATTTTGTATTTTTGTATTTTTGTATTTTGTATTTTTGTATTTTGTATTTTTGTATTTTTGTATTTTGTATTTTGTATTTTTGTATTTTTGTATTTTGTATTTTTGTATTTTTGTATTTTTGTATTTTTGTATTTTTGTATTTTTGTATTTTTGTATTTTTGTATTTTGTATTTTGTATTTTTGTATTTTTGTATTTTGTATTTTTGTATTTTGTATTTTTGTATTTTGTATTTTTGTATTTTTGTATTTTTGTATTTTTGTATTTTTGTATTTTTGTATTTTGTATTTTGTATTTTTGTATTTTTGTATTTTTGTATTTTTGTATTTTTGTATTTTTGTATTTTTGTATTTTTGTATTTTTGTATTTTTGTATTTTTGTATTTTTGTATTTTTGTATTTTTGTATTTTTGTATTTTTGTATTTTTGTATTTTTGTATTTTAGCATTGTTCCTTATTGTTTCAGGGATCTTTGATTTGTAAATTATAGGTATCATGTGCAACATAGGCTCTCTAGAGTAGAGACAATTTTTAAAATCGCATCCAAACTGGAAAAGTCACAAAATGATACGAACTTCTGTACTTATCCAACCAAGGTTCCCCATTTTGTGCTAATTTAAAATAGAAATGTCCTCATTTGTTCTTGCCCCTACCTCCTCCCATTAAGTACGAATACGTGCCATATTTCTTGGATCAACTTTTTTTCCGGTACAAATGTGCCGTTTGTTCCCGAAAAGCCAAGGTCCTCGCCGTCCAACCTAGGCCTATTGACACGCCTTGGATAGTTGCACTTTAGAGCTCGCTTTGTACTTTCCAGAAGAGTATCCATTTCTTTATGGAAATTGTGGGTTTCGTTATGCTTCAGGGGTCAGGATGTCCTTCTCGTGGTCGTGTGTTCTTGGCTGTCTATGGGTAGGCCTTTACAATTTAATGGTTTAATTTCCTTTTTGTCTTATCTGTGCAGGCTAGTTTTCCCGACACCACCTCCTCGAACTCTTAGGGACTGGTTTTTTGGGAGGAAAAATTTCCTGGTCCGAGAAGATCCACGCCACGTGCTAGCTAGCCGAGGCTTCTTCGGTGAGCGATGATACAACAAGTTCTAGGGCCAGATTAGTGTTCAGAGGGAGGGAAGGTCAGGGGGTGGAAATTTCCTGATTACGTGTCCTTTTAATCTTGGCAGGGTGGTGTTTCTTTGCAAACATGAGCCCCAGACAACAAGAGTGCCTTTACCGCATGAACATACCGAAAAATCCGGTTTCTGGAGGAGAGGTTATTGAGGGTAAGAGTGAAGCAAGAAAGGAAGGAAGGATTATGCTCTGTGGGTTTAGGGATGGCTGCGCATAATCTAGTGTGTGGATAAATTGGGGTATTATCTGCAGATATGAGAATTGATCCAGTTGAGCTGGTGCTGCTGGAGCTGCTACTAGTTCTAGTAGAGAGAGATATTTTCTAGAGTGGCATATTTGGGGCTAAGGCTGGGGATCAATCAGATACTTGGAAGAACGTTTTTCCCTTAGACTCCAAGTTATGATCGAAAAAGAGAGTACGTTTCCATTACTGGTAATCTGAAGACACTTGCCAGGTGCATAAATTTCCAAGCTTATTGGAAGAGATTACGCTTATCGGATGCTTTGTGCAGATTACATTTATCCAGAACTTAGCAATTGATTGACTCTTGGAAACTTTTTGGTAGACTTAAAACTTTCGAATTTCTTGGGATTTTAGTTCAGAGCAGGCATATTTTTTTGCAGATTTACTGATTTTCTAGTCTAGTCTTGTTTGATATTTTAACAAATGTAAGAAGAATTATAAAAGAACAAAATAGGGACAAAATCACTACTTCTTCAAATGTCAACAACGTTGTTTTAAATATTTAACGACATCCCTAACTCCGAACTTCAAAAACTGAACGATGACGCCCATATCCTCCCCCCAAGAATCGATGAACGATCGTTTTCAGCTGGTGCTCCGTCCGTATAACACCTTCTCTGAATGGTGGCACATCCACCAGTTTTCGGAACGTTTTCAGCAAAAGCTCGTTTCGAGGGTGGGGTGTCCTACTATCAAAAGGTGTGGAGTGGATAATATTGGATGTGCTGCTGCTGCTGCCGAGCTATCCGGTATCGGTTTAATAGTTATTAATGTTCGATCCATTCTTCTCGTCTGTGGGCCTCTTTTATGAAAATGGGTACGCCACATGCTGGTATTGTAGGTCAATATTTTCCTACCGATTGGAGCATGAATCGATAGCCTTCTCTTATCTTGGAATCTTTTGGAGTCACGTTCATCGATAAATTGAAGACCGTTAATTATTTCTGCAATTATCCTAATGTGAGCCCATAATGAAACAGGGCTTATGGAACAACTACACGTTGGAACGTACAAATAGTTTCAAGTAGTGAGCTAATTACTTTCATCACGAACATATATGATTCATGGTGATTTATGACAAACAACCAGGAACCGAGGTTCAAAAAAGCTCGACATTTTTCCTTGTTCAAGCTGTTTACTTCAGCTCCACGCGGGAGAGTTCCTCACGAAACGGTGGAAAACTTTTTCTTCCCACTCCCCGACCTTCTTCTCGAAATGCAAATGGAGCAGCATTTTTCAACTAATATTACACCAATTTAGTGAACCGCAGTGCTTTACGCCAGCCACCAGCGTTTTGCGAGCTTTTTCGCCAAGGTTGCGGTCTGGCAGCAAATTTTAAACTTTTTTCTCCGTTCGCCTAAATGTGCTCCACCATCACCACACACACACACACATACACACCCAAACTGGGGCAAATTAATTGAGAATGTTGTGCAAACTTGCGAATCAAGAAGTCGTGGCTAGGGCTAGGATTGCGGTTCAAGATTGTTTGTGGGGGTGGGAAGGGTGGGAAATATGAGGTTGAAGTTTTCTACTTTCTCCTAACCCTTCAAGAGACAGGGTGATTGCAATTTGTTTTTTATAAGGGATATTTTTTCTTAAGTCCTTTTTTTAGTTTTGTTAATTAATTTATTGGTTCCAATTTAATGATCAAATAGCAGTGTATTCAACTCAATTAATTTTTCAAAGTTGATAATAAGTCGAATTTCTTTCAAAATATTAGAGTATTGATGTTCCTTTGAACTATGGTTTACATTATGATTCTTTACGGTGATGTTGGACATCCTAACAATCGAATTTGAAAATTTTCGTTTTTATTTTTATCTTAAATGATTATTTGAATTTCGTTGACTGCGTTCACAAGTTAATGTTAACATATTAAAACATTTGATATGTAGAATCATTTAATCATCTGGGTGATGAATAGAGAGAATTCGTAACGTGATTTTCGAACGATCCCACTTTGTTTACATCTACAAAGAAGGAGGCTGTTCAAGCACAAGAATGACTTTTTTCTTTTAGCTTTTTTACATTTTTTGCTGGAGAATTGTGTGTGTTTTCAAGTTTTGATCAGTCAGAAAAGGTGTTTCTTTTTTACTTGCGACAAAGAACTGTGGCGAGAGTGTCATTCTGCGATGTCGCAGATAAATTTCCTGGCAACTTTTAAAATCCTGCAGCTCTTCCTGGTCGATCGCTAATTCTAGCGAAGCTGATCCAACAAACAGAGAAGATTTTCACTAAACCAGTAGGTTTTCAAACGGAATTAAACAATAAAGACAGCTTCTGGATGGAGGTATCGACTCCATAAACATCTTCCATTCATAATCATAATAAGTGACGATTTCGCCTTCAACTTTCTTAAGATTTCTTGACTTCAACTACATGTCCTCTAAAGCCACACATTTTTCATTCTTGCAAAAAAAAATCTATTTTTAATGATCGATTACAATACTCTCTACTTTTGGTGAACAGTCAATTAGTTCCACTTTGACAGTTCAAGAATGCTAACCACTAATCAGCACCCAGGTTATTATTATGGAAAAAAAGGTTTAAACATTTGAGTGAAAAATAAATGTCTTAAAATGCATTGCACATGTTCTTTTATTTCGAAACCATTAGTTTAAAAAAATGGAAGATGTTACGAAAAAAAATATTAGCGGAAACAAAACACTTTTTGCGATATTTTGTCCATTGAAAATTCAATAAAATTCAACGGATTTTTGAAGAATCCCAAACATGCGGAAAATGATTCTTAATAAACAGGAATTATGAAAACAAATTTAAATCCAAATCAGTTTTGTTTCTGTCACAATTTTTTAAGAAAATATCGAAGAATTAAAGAAAAAAATCCTTCATATTTACGTCCTTTCCGAACTGTGGTCTGAAATCACAAAATTTGTAAAAAAAAATCCATTTATTTGATTTAGAATGCTAAAATAAACGTAATACAATGCACTTTTTAAATAAGAAATAGATTAAAAAGTTATTTAAATTAATAAATATAAGAAATTGAAACAAGATTTATTTTTCTTTGCTCCCTATTTTTTTGGGGTGATTGTTTAGGGATGCAGTAGACCGGAAATCATTATTTTTTAAATATTAAATATTCTTTAACATTGTTTTTTTATTTTCAGCCACATAAGAAAACACATGATTTGAAAAAATAAATCATTTTAACAACACTAACTGATTTTGAACCAACCAACGGTCCTGACTTTGTCGCAGCTCCTAATAATAACCTTTTTTCATAAAATTATTTTTATTAGGTCCTTTTCGGTACTGGGACCTGGTAAGGACCGAGTCGGCTTTTTGTAATTACATTTGACCTAATAACTAATAATAACTTTATAGTTATAAGTAATGAGTCCTAAATTAAAACATTTTTTACTGTTGCTGAGATAGGTACTTTCCAGAAATTTTCTTTACGTTCTCTTCAATATATTTCTGTTATTTATTTTATTTATTTTTTTTACGAAAATACCAACCGCTTTTAATTTTTAAAATTTAATTTTCTTTTTTTGATCGCTGAGTATTATAACTTTTCTTGCTTTAATTGATATTTTTTGGCGAATAAAGAACACAATTTCAAAAGGTTTTTTCTTACGTTTCAGCCAACTGCTGCTGGCTTGTTGACAAATTAGTATAAATCAAGCTTCCCTGAAAAGAAATTTTGGGAAGCTCAAAAACATTTCTTTCCGAAACTTTGAAAATTGGGCATTTTCTGGTGAACTGCCTCTTTAAGAATGCGAATCAATTAAAATGATTTTCTCTGATTAAAAATGAAACCGTCGAAAAAAAAATCGTTTGAATAAAAATATTTTAAAATTAAGTAATTAAGTAATATAAGATCAGGACAAAACTTTATTTTCATGTATTTTCAAAAATGGTGCTTGTTTTTAAAATTTTGATTTTTTTTGCAATTCCGTCGTAAAACTACTTACTTCCTGACATTTTTGAACGACGAAACAGCCTACTTTTCAGTACCAAAAATAACAGAATCGAATAGTTTCCCTTTTCAAAACAAATGCTTAAAAGTTAACTCAATGCATTGACATTTGTCCTGAAATTCTGTTCAAAGGGTGTTTTTTTTGCATTTCCAAAAAACGTTGTGAGGAACTCATTGCACAACTTGAATTTTGCATCACTCGTCGTATTTATTTAACTCGGTGCACCTCGTTGGATAAATGTAAAACTCGTGCTGAAAAAATCATCTTTTTGCAACTTGTTGCATAAACTACAGGGGACCGTGGTGTAGGGGTAAGCGCGGTTGCCTCTCACCCAGTCGGCCTGGGTTCGATCCCAGACGGTCCCGGTGGCATTTTTCGAGACGAGATTTGTCTGATCACGCCTTCCGTCGGACAGGGAAGTAAATGTTGACCCCGGACTAACCTAAAAAGGTTAGGTCGTTAGCTCAATCGAGGTGTAGGAGTCGTCTCTCTGCACGGAGAAAAATGAGTTCTCAAAATCGTGAACAAGCGTTCATGAAATTCGGAACCACGAACAAAGTGTTCAAATTTCATGGTACGTTTTTCAAAATCGTACCATGAAATTTGAACACTTTGCTCGTGGTTTCGAATTTCATGAACGCTTGTTCACGATTTTGAGAACTCATTTTTCTCCGTGTGGGTCCTGCCTCGGTGGAGTCTCTGGTCGGCAGTTGGACTCACAATCCAAAGGTCGTCAGTTCGAATCTCGAGGTGGATGGAAGCTGAGGTGTAAAAAGAGGTTTGCAATTGCCTTAACAATCAAGCTTTCGGACACCTAGTTTCGAGTAGGAATCTCGCAACCGAGAACGCCAAGGCAATGCTGTAGAGCGAATAATTTGATTTTTTTTAGATACTTTTCAGAAACTGCCTTTACGTTCTCTTCAAGATATTTCTATAATTTATTTTATTCTATTTTTAAACTAAAATAGCAAATTATTCACATTTTCAAACTGCTCTCAATTTTTTAAAATTTTATTTTCTATTTTTGATCGCTTAGTATTTTTACTTTTCTTGCTTTACTTGATATTTTTCAGCGAATAAAGAACACAATTTCAAAACGTTTT
The DNA here is from genome assembly GCF_015732765.1 of Culex quinquefasciatus. Taxonomy (NCBI): domain Eukaryota; kingdom Metazoa; phylum Arthropoda; class Insecta; order Diptera; family Culicidae; genus Culex; species Culex quinquefasciatus. The sequence continues at coordinate 84,745,404 of NC_051862.1, forward strand.
TTCTTACGTTTCAACCTACTTTCCTCTTTTCGGCCATCATCAGAATTTTAAAACCGTTTTCCAGCTGCTATTCCTGCAGCAGGGTTGTTTACAAATTAGTAAAAATCAAGCCTCTCTGAAAAAAATCTTTCCGAAACTTTGAAAATTGGGCATATTTCTGGTTAACAGCCTCTTTAAGAATGCGAATCAATGAAAATGATTTTCCCTGTTAATTAAATGAAACTGTTGAAAAAAAAATCTTTTCATTGCAATTATAAAATTATAAAAATTGCTCTAAAATATGAGATCGGGAAAATAATCTATTTTTGAGACTTTTTTAAAAATGATTTTAAAATGTTAAAACTATTTAATCAGATCCAGAATCAAAGTTTACGACGTACCGTCAGTCCAAAATTACAGGTTGTATGCCCAATTTTCAATGTTTCAGAGAGAAAATTATACGACAATTTCCCAGCTTCCATTTTTTTGAATGTGCTATTCTTTCAAGTAATATTTTTAAAATAGAGGTAATAGAAAAAAATCGAAAATAATGTCCAAAATTATCCACGTGATTTATGGATGGTCCCTTTAGGAAATTCAACTTTAAATTGACAAAAAGTTAAATTAAAATAAGGATTTTGTTTTTCATGTACTTTTTATCCGGTTTTCTCCTTAATTTTGGCCGATTTTTGCGTGACAAACTTAATGGATAACGTCTTATTCTGTTTTTTTATGATACATTGTTTAGCATCACATGGACTCGTTAGCTATTAAGTTGCTGAAAAATGCTATGAAAAATAGTTTGAAAAAACATAAAAATAAAGGGTTAAATTACCTTTTATATCATATCTATAACCTCAATTCAGACTGAAAAAGTGGCTTTATAACGAAAATGTAGTTAATTTACACATTTTTTCTGACAAAAAAGTATGTTATGACAAAGCAAGCGTGTGCACCAAGCATGTAAGATGCACAGATTTGTCTGTGTTTCACAGACTTTTGTGCTTGTACCAAACTTTTATCGAGGTGCACAGACTTTTTAAAAGCTTCATTGAATTAATATTTAGCCGAAACATATTTTGTTAGTCTTCAAATGCTTAAATGCGCATTTTCTGATGGATTTCCATGACTGTTAATTGATATATTTGAATTTCAGACAAATGCACAGTCATACACAGACTTTTTTACAGACATTTTGAAAAAAATAAATGGCATTCCTGGTGTGCACCTAACAAATATCGTACTGGTTTATGCTGAAAATGACTGAATTATCATTCAAATTTTAGAGTGTTGTTGAACGTTCTATTTCTAACATGAAATTTACTAAACAAAAAGGCCAAAAAATGAATTTTGCCTAAAAAAAAACAGTTTTCAAAATTTTTCCAAGAAAATTGAAAAAAAAAATCACGCCCAAATAGTTTACTAAAACTCTACTCATTCCCAGATGAAATATTACCACCAATTTGCTTTGTACTGTGTTGGTTAAATAGTGTTTTTCCAAACATTTGCTTTCTTTGATTAACCCTCTACAACCCAACCCCGCCTTTAAACGGGCTTCGATCTAAAAAATCGCCAAAAATCCATTTTTCAACCAATTTTTGATCTTTAAAATGCATTGGAAAGAAGAACTCTTAAAATTTAAGAAAATTTTAGGGTTGGAAGTTTAACTTATTTTATGTGACTTTGCCAATGTTTTAAAACATGTAATTTTTTAGGTGTATTTTTCACTAAAATTTTCTACATTTTAAGTAAAAAACAACAAGAAAAACATAGAACAAGAAAAGTAAAGTTTTTCGTAGAACAAAAGTTGCTCAAAATGACCTCCTAAACACGGGAAAGCAAAAAAAAATCGAAAGAAAAAAAGTGGGCAGTAGAGGGTTGAAGCAACATATTTTTTTATTATGAAAAGTTAAAGAACTTCTTTGTTAGTAATCAAACGCAAAAAAAAAATCGAGCAGCCACCCTGTCCTCACCTCCGTTTCCAATTATCCTCTTCACCTTGAAGGAAGGCAAAAGTTTGGGAGGAGGCAAGCTCGCAAACTTCTTGACTGCACCATTAGCATACATATTTGGTGTTGGGAAAGGCAAAAAAACTCCCCCCGAATTCACCCCAGGACAGCATAGATTCCTTCAAGAAAAAAACCTTGAAAAAAAAAAGAAAACGCTGCACCATCAGAAACGCCGGAAACTTTGCTTTGCCACGATGCTAATATGTGAGCTGTTCCTGCCGGTGGTTCTTCGGTAGAAGGGGGTCGGCCAAAACTTATGACACGACACGAATGGTAGCAGGGAGCAATTTTTCTTATCGAATTGTAAATTTGAGCGTGCAGAGGTTGGGGAAGAAAAAATGTTCCAGTTCACGAGCAGCAGCAGCATCAGCTTGGCGAAAGTTGGAGGTAAATTTTGGGAAAGTTTGACTTTTTCAACTTGATTTTGCTGCACTGAACTGAATTGGCTGGAAGTTTGCGGTGGAGGTAATATTTTGACTCTTTTTTGCTTGGGTTGAAATTTATAAACTGCTTGCCGTGTTGGCGTTTGGTTAGCTGCAAACATTCACCTTTGTAATGTTATTGAACCGTTTCACCATTCAACCATTTGAAAAATTACCAATAGACAAAAGTGATTACAAAAGGTAATCGAACGCTTTTGGTATTTTTTCTTATCCAGCAGGTGAATAATTCCCTTTCATAATTTTCACTCACTGTCAAGGGCGAAATTCAATCACGATCGTGTTTGGAAAATGTCTGTAAATTTATCAGAAGCCTAATTTTATTAGTTCCGAAAATCACCTGTTGCCATGCTCAATTTCCCCAAATCCGGGCGCTCATATATTGTTCATTATTTCCCATATTTTGCACCGGCAAAGCTTTTTAGAAGCCCAGTACCCTTTATTGCACCGGGGCTCATTCATCACCGATAGATTAAGGACTTCGCCGAAATGAACTCAGCATCAAATTCCCGGCCTCCACCTCCACACAAACTACCGAACAAATCAATTCAATTCAATTAAAATTTATGAGCCAAAATGCATAGAAAATGGTAAAATTTGGCAGCCATTTTGTTTGGGGGGAATTGTGCGAGCAAGGATTATTGAACTGAACACGAAATTTGGGGTAATTTGAAACTAGCCAGTCAGTCATGGCGATGATTGTGTGTGTGTGTGAGAGTGAGATATTTGATTATGCTATGATTAAATAACGAACGAAATTTGATTTCTAGTAGCAGGACTATCGCGTTAAGCCTTATTAGCTTTCCGGTGCACTGATTTGAAAGGGGGGTAATTAAATCGGAAGGTTTTGTCTAGTGAAGTATTATGCACTGATTTTAGGATTTCAATCAATTGAACAGAGTTCTAATATTGATGGAATTAATTTGAAATTCCTGAAATTCAAAAACTACCTCAATATTCATCACCATTAAGCCCAAGCCCACTCACTGTCGTTTCCCAATTGAAAAGATAAGTAAATTAGGACCCGTCCATACGCCGAGCTGTACGTTCCATCCATTTCAATTGAAGGCAGACCTCCCCCGTTGAATACACCAATTAGGTCGGAAGAGGCCCAGATCCTTCCCAACGGTGGTGGACGTGCTCAAAGAGCCTTACAAAAGCCTCGAAAGCAGCAGCAACAGGAAGGACGACCGTCCCGGACGAGGGTCGTCGTTTATTGCAACATATTCAACGCATTCAAGGCTACTGCTTTTGGACCGCACTCACCCGGAATACTGTACTCCGGTGGCCCCGTTGAGGGTAAAGTCAGGCTTCAGTTTTATTTTCGTGCCTGCTGGGGGTTTTGCTGGGAAAAGGTGCAAGGTTGACGGGACGGTGGGCTTGAAGTTTGTTCAAAATTTATTTCATAAAACATACAGGATTTATATTTTTAATCCAAAAACAACTAATGCCAGTGTTGCCAGAGTGTCGAATCTTTTCCGAAGAGACTCAGTAGATTTAGTTTTTGCTACTATTCTTCAACTCACTCAAAACTAGATTTCACTCGGTTTGAAAATAGGATCTCATGATTTTGCAAAACTCCAGAAATTGTCCACTTTATTTTATTGAAAATATCAATCTGGTTTTCGCAGTGGCTAATGAATTTCCAAAAAAAAAAAATGAGATTCCATAAATTGAGCTCATGAAATTAAAACAAAACTCAAATTATTCACTCTACAGCATTGCCTTGGCGTTCTCGATTGCGAGATTCCTACTCGAAAATAGGTGTCCGAAGGCTCAATTGTTAAGACAATTGCAAACCTCTTTTTACACCTAAGCATCCATTCACCCCGGGATTTGAACTGACAACCTTTGGATTGTGAGTCCAACTGCCTACCAGCGACTCCACCGAGACAGGGCCCAGGGAGACGCCTCATACACCGTGACTGAGCTACCGACCGAACCTCTAGGTTAGACCGGGGCCAACATTTACTTCCCCATCCGACGAAAGGCGTGATCAGACAAATCTCGTCTCGAAAAATGCCACCGGGAACTTCTGAGATCGAACCCAGGCCGACGGGGTTGGTGGGGTTTTGGTAGCAGAGAGTTGAACTTTCTCATGCCAATCAGTAGCAATTGAAAGAATTTTGGCTTTCACAAATATCGGCAAAACATCTGCAGCGGAAAAATGTCTAGAACGAATTTTAAATATCCGATAATTTGCAGACAAATCTGCAAATCTGGCATCCCTGGATTGTCCACAGAAAAGTGCTGTGAAAGCATTCGAAAATCTGTATCTCCAGCAGGAATTATCTGATCGATTTGGAGTCTCCGGCAAAGTGGTAGGTTATGATTAGGACTATTCATAAAAAAGCTGCACTCTTAATACAAATTCCACATTTTTTTAAAAAAATTTTTGCTTTAAAAACTCGATTTTCGGTAAACTTTACTCCCTCCGATTTTTTCCTTATCTAAATATGTCTTTTTAAATATAAAGTGCCAACTTTTAAGCTTTTGTTTTTGGACGTTTTGTTTTTGACCCAGTTTCGAATTTTGAAAAAAAACAGTGTGTTTTCGGAATCCCACTGAGAATTTTGGCTCGAGCATCGACTTGATTTCGGCTCGATCCCGAGCCAGATCGACTCAAGGGTTGAGCCAAAATTCTCAGTGGGATGTATCGAAAATACGCACACAAAAATTTTTTTTTTATTAAATCCTTAATCGAAAATTACTTTAGTTCAATTTTGAAAAAGTGTACCCATTTTAAGGTCAAATTATTGCAAAAATGATTTTTGTCATGAAAATTGTTGCTCAGTTTTTACAACTTCAGAAAAAATTTATTCGAAGAGCTACGTAAATTCTAAACAATTTGTGGTTCGGACATTATTTGTTGCTGAAATATGGCCTGGCAAAAAATTAAAATGACCAATAATAATCTTTTTTTAAAGTTCTATTCAATCGACCCTCTATTTTTAATTGAACCATTGGAAACCATTGATAACATTTTCAATTTAAAGAATTGAAACCTGTGTGAAATTTTCTTAACTTAATGTTTTTATAAAGATTTTGAAATCACGACTTTAATTAAAATAATCCCCATAATATGATTAAAGCCGTTTTTCATATAAGTCATAATTTTAAATTTATTTTATTTTGTATGGGTTCTAATATTTCCCTTTTTATATCAATCTTTGGGAACTTTTATGAAAATAGATTTAAATTCTATAATTACAATAACTTTCAGGTAATTTACAAAATTGAAAATAATTGCAACACATTTTTTTAATGTTAATGCGAAAATTCCTTTGAAATTTTCGGGATAACAGACTAAAAAAACACAAAAATATATGATCCAGCTGAAACTTTTTTGGTGCCTTTGATATGCCCAAAGAAGCCGTTTTGCATCATTTGTTTGTCCACATTATTTGTACATTCAAATTTGGCAGCTGTCCATACAAAAATGCTACGTAAAAATTCAAAAATCTGCATCTTTTGAAGGAAGTTTCTGATCGATTTGGTGTCTATGAATAAAGACTACACTTTAAAAAGTTTAACAGGGAAATATTTTTGGTAATTTTTAATTTCACTTTTTGTCACTTAACTTGATTTGCAAAAAACCACTATTTTTATTTGTTTTCTGTAAAAAATAAAAATATATATAAAATTTGAAACTACAAGCCTAGATAACAACATTTGGATGAAAAAAGTGGTATTTTACACGCGTCCAGTTGCTTTTCAATAATTAGTTTTTAAAATATCGATGTATTGACGGTCTTTTTTTGTGAAAAAAAAACTTTTCGTTGAACTGTACATTGGTATTTGATTGGTATATCATGAAAATTTTAAATTTCTTCTTAGAAACGCAGGAAAATGCATTTTAACTGAATTCGGTCGGTTGATTAAACGTTAATTTTTAATAAAATTTTGCAGTTTTTCGATTTTTTTGCTCCCTGATTATTCAGGCCGAAGGGTGGAAGGGAGCGACAAATCTTTGAAAAATATTTGCAACTGCCTACACGGAGAAAAAAGAGTTCCCAAAATCGTGAACAAGCGTTCATGAAAATGGGAACCACGAACAAAGTGTTCAAATCTCATGGTACGTTTTTGGAAATCGTACCATGGGATTTGAACACTTTGTTCGTGGTTCCCATTTTCATGAACGCTTGTTCACGATTTTGGGAACTCTTTTTTTTCTCCGTGTAATGTGCACTGTTTTCAAGTCAAAGCCGTTTTAGGTAAGTTTTTTGAACATAATAGCAGTTATTCATTTTTTTAAATTAGTGCCCATGTTTGCCCCTTAATCTAATCTAATCTAATCTAATCTTATCTTATCTAATCTAATCAGACCCTAGCGCAGCCAATCTTTCGAAGGGATCCTGGAGAGTGCCTTAGGTTAGATGACGCCTAGCACTCTTCTTGTCATTTATTAACATTTGTAGTGCGCCATTGCATCGGAATGCATTGAAACAACACAAGCGTTAAAGCGGCCAGGCCTACTGCGTAAAGCCGTATCGCAGAGATGACTCGTAATTGGGTTGAGTTTGAGCACTGAGTGTTCGAACAACAACACAATTCTGAATCGACAGGGGAGGAAGAAGCGCTCCTCATTGTTATCCGAGCATTCGTTGGTGAAGGTTGTCTGAATCAACATGACTCGTCGCGTCCCGGCGCAAAACGCCGGCAATATTGCCCTACCTGCGGCTCAAGCAGGCAAAAAAGTGGGAATTTCCAAAAGGAAGGTTGAGGCCTCAACTGATGGCCAAAAACCGGGGATTTCCAAAAGGAAGGTGCTTTTGGAAGTGACATCGAACAGCAAAAAGACGAAAAAGAGCGACGGTACTGTACCGATGGATGAGGAGGAGGAGAACTCTTCGTCGCACGAGGAGCAGCTATTGAAGAACAACAAGTTCGCTGGACTGCCTGACGAGGACCAGGTAGCGGAAGCAAAGGAGAATGAAGTGAAACAGCGAAAGGAGAAACTGCCTCCTTTTATGTGAGGCAATCAGCAGCAACGATCGACTTTCGAGCGGGGCTGGTTGAACTCATCAAGTCTGGGAAAGTCCTAGGCAACATTCGTCTGTGTCAGGACGGATTTAAGGTGCTGGTGCAATCCAGGCAGCACTATCAACTGGTCAAGGATTACTTGACCGAAAACGAGGCGGAGTACTTTACCCATGATGTCGTCATGGATAAGCCGTACAAAATCGTCGTCAGAGGTCTGTACGACATGCCAGTGGAGGAATTAGCTGCCGAGCTAAAAGTTTTGAAACTGGATGTGTTGGCCGTGCACAAAATGAGCCGACGCAACAAAGACATCAAGTACCGTGACCAGCTCTACCTGCTGCATTTGGCTAAGGGATCGACGACGCTTCCTGAGCTGAAGGCAATCCGAGCGGTTTTCAACATTATCGTGTCGTGGGAGCGATACCGACCAGTGCACCGTGACGTCACACAATGCTTCAACTGCCTGGGCTTCGGGCACGGAGGTAAGAACTGCCACCTGAAGCGTCGTTGCGCCAAATGTGGTACCGATGCGCACATCACATCCCAGTGCATCCAAGATTCGCTGGTGAAGTGCCTCAACTGCAACGGTGAGCACTCGTCAACCGACCGAAAGTGCCCCAAGAGAGCTGAGTTCGTGAAAATTCGGCAGCAAGCATCGACGAAGAATCAGCCTCAGCGTCGTAGAACTCCTCCAGCCCTGGTGGAGCAAAATTTCCACCTCTTCAACCGCGACGCCAGGTCCCGAACTTGGCACCGTTGCCGTTGGATCCCAGGAAGAGAGCTGAGATGAATCATCCACGGCCGGGTTCCAGCCAGGAGCCGAGACCGCCACCACCGGGCTTCAGCCAGGAGCCAAGACCAACCCAAGAACCAGCAGTTGAGGAAAATGGTAATGATCTTTACACCTCAACCGAACTCCTCAATATTTTCAAACAGATGTCCGCTGCACTGCGTGGATGCAAAACCAAGACCCAGCAGATTGAAGTGCTGACCTCGTTCGTCATCCAGTATGGATCGTAGGTCCCTCAAGCTGCTGAATTGGAACGCTTGCTCCATTAGGAGGAAGAACTTAGAGCTGGTGGATTTTCTTCGCGAGAAGGAGATCGACGTAGCTGCCATCACGGAAACTCATCTGAAGCCCGGTGAAAAAGTTTATCTGCAAAACTACAAGATCGCGACGCAGCTCGACAGGACCACGTCTGGAGGAGGAGGTGTGCTTGTCGCTGTTCATCGTGATCTCAAGCCACGCCGGCTGCCACACTTTAAGCTGGACATCATCGAGGCCGTTGGGTGGAAATTCCCACTTCGGTTGGCCCAGTACTCTTCATTGCTGCATACTGTCCACGTCAGGTGAATGCCAGAGATGGTTCAGCAGCAAAACTGAAGAGCGATATCCAGAAGCTGACACGGCGGAGCGCAAAGTACATCATCGCTGGTGACCTCAACGCGAAGCATGAAGTTTGGGGCAACAGCAGGAGGAATCGGAACGGAGTGATTCTGCACAACGATCTGCAAAACGGATACTACAACGTTGTGAGTCCGGATCGTCCAACGAGGGTGGCTCGGTCTGGGAATCACTCAATCATCGACTTCTTCATTACCAATATGGCTGAGAACGTGGCTCATCCTGAGGTGTTTGAAGAGTTGAGTTCTGATCACTATCCGGTGGTTGTGGAGGTTGGAGCTTCCGTTACTCCGCAGCGGCAACCAACCCGGAAAGATTACCACAACGTTGACTGGCAGCAGTTTCAGCAAGTGGTAGACAGCAACATCGACTATGATCAACACCCGGAAACTTCTGCCGATATTGATCGTTCGCTGGAGGTGATCCAGCAGGCTATCAACCAAGCAGAGGCTGCCAACGTTCGGGAGGTTCCTGTTAATTTTAAGGTAACTGATATTGACGTAGATACTAAACACTTGATTAGACTTAGGAATGTTTATAGGAGACAATATCAACGGACTGGGGACTATGACAAAAGATTTCAGTGAACAATTTGAACAAAATCATACAAGACCGACTTGACAATATCAGAAATCAAGAATTTTCAAAACATGTAAGCCAGCTTGGGAATTATTCAAAACCATTTTGGAAACTTTCAAAAGTTCTTAAAAACAAACCAAAGCCTATTCCTCCTCTTATTGTTGAGGATTCTCCTTTGATTACATCTGAGGAAAAGGCAAATGCACTTGGGCTTCATTTTGTTAGTTCTCATAATCTTGGCGCTTCCATGACCAGCCGTAAAGAAACATCAGTTGCCAATAGTATTTCAACAATTAATAACTCTACCTTTGAATTTCCAGCAGATTCCCATGTTTCTGGTGAGGAAGTCAAAGTTGCAGTAAAACAAATGAAAAATATGAAAGCTCCTGGCTTTGATAACATTTTTGCTGGGGTTCCCCAAGGAAGTATTCTTGGCCCACTTCTGTACAATATTTTTACATCTGATTTGCCTACTCTTCCTGGTAATGGTGTGTTGTCACTTTTTGCTGATGACACTGCCATTATTTATAAGGGTAAAATAACCAGATATTTAGTTGGCCGTCTTCAGAAGGGTCTTGACGTTCTTTCCGAATACTTTGGCGACTGGAAAATTCGCATAAATGCAGCCAAAACTCAAACCATCATTTTTCCACTTTCCAAATCGGCCAGATTTGCCCCAAAGGATGATGTTTTGATTAAAATGAATGATGTTTCGATACCCTGGTCAAAGGAAGTTGTCTATTTAGGTCTCATACTTGACTCGAAACTTTTGTTTCGGCAGCATGTAGACAAAATATTGAACAAGTGCAGCATTCTCATCAGGTGTTTGTATCCTTTAATTAACAGAAAATCAAAGCTTTCTTTGAAAAATAAGTTAGCTGTTTACAAACAAATAATTTACCCCGTTATTGAGTATGCAGTACCTGTTTGGGAGTGTTGCGCTAGAACTCATAAATTGAAGCTCCAGCGTGTCCAAAACAAGGTACTCAAAATGGTTTTGAATGTTCCTGGCTGGACAAGATCAAGTGAGGTTCATGAATTAGCAGAAGTAAAAACGTTGGATCAGAAGATTCAAGAGAAATGTTTGAAATTCAGGGAAAAATGTGCTATTTCTGAATACCCCTTGATTCAAGGATTGGTTTAGTTTATGATAAGTTTAAGTTAGTTTTAGGTTAGGTTATGTTTTCTTGACATTTTTTTTTCCTCATTGTACCTAGTGTTACAAAAATGATAAATCATATACTTTTAAAGTTATGAAAATAAACAGTGTTTAAATCACGAAAAGCAAACTAAAGCTGAAGAGCCACAGCTGACCACTTATTATGTAAACCAAATGTAATTATTATAAGAAAGATTCAATAAAGTATATTTAATTCAAAAAAAAAAAAGAAGCGCTCCGAGATTTTGGTTGTATTCGTTGGGAGCACCATGCTAAGAAGGTTTGGTACTCCGGGACCCTCTGGGATGGGACATTGTATTTCCACGAATGCCCTGGACACTATTCGCCGTGGTTATAGCGCCACAACTCGCTCTCTGTAACAGTATTCCTAATTCCAGTCCACGCTCACCAAGTCGACATGGCCTAGTGGTTAGCATTTTTGCTTACCAATCCAAAGGACGGGGGTTTGAACCCCGCCTCGAGCGACTTTGATTTTTCGTTCATATTCATCATTTCTAATTTCTGTGTTCTTTACTTTCTCGGGCATCGAACCCAGAACCATTCGCTTACAAAGCGAACACCGTAACCAGTCAGCCACGGCCGCTCCTTATAGTGCCCATGTTTGCCCCTTTTTGAAAAACATATTTCTGAAAAGCTGAAATTCTCTATATTTTGCTTTTTAGAACTTTATTGATCTTTTCGAAAACAATGATTTCAATTTTCCAATATTTCGACAACGCCAAGGGAATGTTGTGAATTGATTTATTTGATTTTGATTTTTGTATGTTGGTCAAAAGTTTGGTCGTAGATGACCAATAAATTTCAATTTCTCGAAACAATAACAAAATTACGGCGTTCATAGTGGACTACTATTATGTTACATTTTCATTCTTCTTTTCAATGCTTTTTTTTAATAATTTAACACTCTTTTTATAACTTAAATAAAAAAAATTTAAAATCATTTTTCAAGTTATTTCAATATAGAAGAATGATAAAAAATTATTTTGATGGTCATTCATGAAAATGACAAAAAAAGCCAAAATTTGTTGATAGTATTTATCTGATCAAAAACTGATTTGATGTAAAGCTACTAAAGAGCAAAGTTTGACAGTGAACACAGATTGTATTATGACTATCGAGGCTTTCAAAAATCATCGCATCATTTGGAGTTGGCAATTATAATGAATTGCTGACTGGATTTCGTCATGTATCCGCGACGATATTCTAGCCAAGTTTGTCTTTAAATTGATAATTGGTCAGCAATAATTAAAATACAAATTCAAAATACAAATGATTCAATTTCATTCAACATCACTTCCTCGTGTAACACCGTGTTCTGGCAAACGGAGCCTCCAGCCGGGCACACCGTATTAGTGTTAATACAAAACTCAGGTACTCGCCGTCGTCAGTGTTTAGGTCCTTCTAAATGTGACCTGAGCCGCCGTCAGAATGAACGGCGAAATGTGTCACTGATGGTGACGGAGGTAGGCGGATGACGAGGAGGGGGGGCGACCCAGAGAATCCAACTTGTTGATGATCTCTACGGCTCAAACTCTCATCAGTGGCAGCAGCCAGCACAAGTTGTAGCTTTTTACAGCAGAAATGTCCTTGCCCAGGGCGATGGGTGTCCTCATCACTTCTTTTTTTGTCTGCACTAATAAAAAGCTCTTTTCATCACATTTATGACCCCCGTTCATGTGCGGTGATCTCTTTTGGGGGGAGTCCAATCTGCATGTATTTGTTTGCAATGAAAGCAGATTTATTCTTGCTATGTAAATAGAGCATGTTGTGAGGTAAATGAAAAACTATTTTGAATTGAAAAAGTTGAACCTCAGTTAAAAATCATCTCTTTCACATTCACTTCGCGGTGGAGATTAGTTTGAAAGTTAGCTCTAAAAGCTTAAGTGACTTTTTAATCCACTAATCGTCGCTCCTCAACGGAAATTTCAGCATCGCAAACTTTGCCCCGCCGAAAACCCTAAACTCGTCGTTTAGGCTTACGCGAATTGTCATAAATTTGGCGAAATTCCCTCCCCGACATAAATTCATAATCCTTTGGCCCGGTTTTCGCCCGAATATGCTGTCAACGTTGTCAGCCCAACAGCGTGACAGCACAGTATTCCCTTGTCAACGAACGACGCGTACAGAAGGAAAGGGCAAATGAATGTTTTACTTTAAAGCGCAAACACACATTCGTAAGGGTAAGCCCGGGATGAGCTTTGCCGGCAGCCGATGGGGCAACGATTTGCGGAACGAAAATGTCTGAATTTGTGTGTTTTTCGGAGATTAGCAGATGAGGAACACGGCTTTTTTGGCATGGACTCGGAAACGGACCGAGGTCCGATTTGATGGCGTACTCAGAATTACAAAAAAAAAACGTATTTTTCATCAAAAAAAAAAACACTAAAAAAGTTTTAAAAATTCTCCCATTTTCCGTTACTCGACTGTAAAAATTTTTGGAACATGTCATTTTATGGGAAATTTAATGTACTTTTCGAATCTACATTGACCCAGAAGGGTCATTTTTCATTTAGAACTAAATTTTTCATTTTAAAATTTCGTATTTTTTCTAACATTGCAGGGTTATCTTTTAGAGTGTAACAATGTTCTACAAAGTTGTAAAGCAGACAATTACAAAAATGTTGATATATAGACATAAGGGTTTGCTTATAAACATCACGAGTTATCGCGATTTTACGAAAAAAAAGTTTTGAAAAAGTTACTTTTTGCATTTCTCTTTGTTCGTCGTCCGTGTCTGTCGCGGGTGACCATGAACGGCCATGATCGATGACGACCCCTTATGTCTATATATCAAAATTTTTGTAATTGTCTGCTCTACAACTTTGTAGAACATTGTTACACTCTAAAAAACAACCCTGCGAAGTTAGAAAAAACACGAAATTTTAAAATGAAAAATTTTGTTCTAAATGAAAAAAAGACCCTTCTGGGTCAAGGTAGATTAGAAAAGTGCATTAAATTTCCCATATAATGACATGTTCCAAAATTTATTACAGTCGAGTAACGGAAAATGGGAGGATTGTTAAAACTTTTTTAGTGTTTTTTTTTCGATGAAAAATACTTTTTTTTCGGAATTCTGAGAACGCCATCATATCGGGCGTCTAATTTTACATAAAAGTCCCTTTGACACCAAATTTCTATCTCATCACCGTTTCAGGCTGCAAATTATTGAAAAACACCTCTTTTTTCGCATGTTCAAAAATGGAAGGGGTCGTACCACCCCTCCGTCACGATATATCAAAAAACGGACCTCGGATTCGTGATCAGGGACAAAAGTTACCCTTAGGACAAAGAGTTAAAACAAAAAAAAAATTAAAAAATGTTCTAAATAAAAAAATTGCCTTTCTGAGTTAATGGAGATTTAAAAAGTACATTAAATTTCCCTTAAAATTATTTGTTCCAAAAAGTTTTACAATTCAGTAACGAGAAACGAGTTTTTAAAACAATTTGAGTGTTTTTTTCGATAAAAAAATCTTTTGCAATGATTTTTTTAATCAAGACAAACATTTTAAAAGAGCGTAAAATTAAATGTTTGGCCCTTTTGAAATGTTTGCCTTGATTCAAAAAAAAATTTAAAATTGTTTTCGAAAAGATCGGAAAATTTCACGAATGTTTCATGTTTTAACATTAAAAATCGGACCATTAGTTGCTGAGTTATCAACATTAGGAAATGGTGGGTTGTTTGGATGAGACTTAAAAACTTCAATTTTCGTGTTTCTTTTTCTTAAAGTCACTGTATCTCAGCAACCAGATGTTGAATCTTCAATGTCTCTTGGACATTTTTTAACAAACTTTCTGAACTTTTCAAAAAAAAAAACGTTTTTGGAAATGGTCACTCATGGCCACTATTTTTAAATAATCGAAAAACTGCAAATATTTCGATAAATTCATACATTCGGTTGCTTTTTGGACTATTTTACAGATAACACTGTCAAATTAAACGAATTCAGTTTCAAACAAAAAGTCATTCGAAAACATGCGCCATAAACTGTTTGGGCCCAAAATTTGAAGCTTTTCCAAAATGTATTTCCAGAGATATAGCGATTTTAGTGTTTTTCGTCTTATTTTTACCCTATTTTTTCCTATTAAATTTTTGGATTTATACAAAATCATATACTGAACATCAAAATTCGAAGTCCCGGCTCGTTCTCGCTCGAAAGTTCAACAAGTCGTCAAGTTGAAGCTTCAACGCAAGCGCTTTTACGCTTACGCGTTTTACGCTGCGCGTGAAAGTGTTCTTTCTGGCTTCTCATAATAGATCGACAAAGTGCAATAGCGATACATATTTTTTCAGTTAATCATAGACTAACATTGAAGACTGAGTACCCTTTTTTTAATAATGTCAATCCAATATGTTTTTCTTAATTAAATTTAAATATCTTGCGACAAATAATGTACCTCTGAAATAAAAAAAATGGCATTCGAGGTTTATCCTAAAAAGATTCGAAGCTTTAAGTAAAATTCTCACCGGGTGGTATCATTATGTTTCTGAAAAAATAATTGCACCAATATATTTTTCGGAGTTTCATCATATTGTAAGAAAGGCTCTATTTCACCTCTGGTGATATTAAATCGGGTTTTTTGACCATACTTCTCTATAGCTCAAAAGTTGCGGGTCCCCTAAAACACATAAAAAAATCTCGAAAATAAAAATACGTTTTATGATAAATTGAGTTTTTGTGAAAAAAATAATAAAAAATCAGCATTTTTTTCCCGTGTACCAATTTCAACAATACCTACAACTTTGACGACCCGAGCATGGGTAAATAACAAGGGAAATGGTTTGGTTTTCGCGAGCCCTTAAAAAAATGCCTAAAGTGTAAGTTAATACTAATCTGTGGTATTATACCAAATTTTGGTATTGTTTTGTTATTGGGCAAATTTTAATAAAATGTCGAATTTTGACATTCTGTTACTTACTTACATACTTAAAAACAATTTTTCCAAATTAAAGCCAACTACTTCATATTGGTCTAAAAAAGTCATTTAATTATCTTTATAAATTAGGAAATACCATACATTGGTATTGTAAAGGTATTTTATACATAAATATTTTAAATAAAGTTGATTCATAAAAAAACTATTTTAAATGCTGTTTACAGTCATCCCACATATTCGGAACACCCACAAATTCGGAACACTTTTATGATAATTTGTCAATAGCATGCCAAAAGTAGCTTTTCTGTCGACCTTACTATTTTTAGAACCTTCGATTGGACATTATCTTGCAATTTAACTACTAAAAGTAGTACTTTTTGAACAAAAAACTTCATTCCAAGACTATTCTGTCCAGAGCAGCAAAACACTGCCTCCAAATGGCCTGTTCCATAATTGTGGGATGTTATTGTGCCTCCCACAATTGTGGAACACCTGAATTTAACTGATATTTTCACATAAAAAGTTATCAGACCATTCATAAAACATCACTAAGCTTGAGTTTCATTGGTTTCAGTGTGAGAAGTCATTATTTGGTAATAAATATGTACTCCTGGAGAGATCCAAAGTTTGTTTACATTAGTAAGAAAAAAGTGTTCCGAATTTGTGGATTTCAAGGGTCAAAGTAATTCTTCAAAAACTTCATATAAAAGTTAAAATTTGCAGATGTTCGATACTGCATTCGAAAGATCGCAAGAAAAGCTTTCAAATGAAGGTAAAAGCGAATCATTAAGTTCAATTGTCGATTTGCTGTGATTTTTTGAACATTGGCCGATCTGGAAACCGTTCCGAATATGTGGGATGAGTGTAACATTGTTAAAAGTATGCTGATACATTTGAAAATGATAAGACAAACATTTATATATTTAGACGATTAACTTTACGACAACAATAGGTTTTACGTGAAAAATTTAAGATTTTAGAATGGATTTTATTTAACATTGTGTGCCTTTTTCGTCATAATCGATAAACTCAAAAAAAATAATGTCAATCTTTGTTAATTTGATAAAATAACTCTTTCAATACCAAAATGATGGTATGCATGTGGTATTGACCGATTCTTAGCAAAGCTACACCAAAATGTCACATTTTTCAATTTTCAATATGATTTTTAATATGAAAAAAAATCATTTTTATTAGGATGCAATAATTGCAATGTGCTTTAAATGCGTTTTCTTACCTTAAAAGCCAAGAACATTGACCAAAAGTGGTCTGCAAGCCATTGTACGGGAGAGGAGTTTTTTCATACATCTGCTCCTTTCGCTGTCCCGTCACGAAAAGAAATGGATGGCAAAAACTCAAATTTCATTCAATTCTCTCAGTTCATGGAGCAAAAGATTCGTTTTTTAATTTGTGTTAATGTTTAGAAGAGCAAAAGTTTTTAAAAATCAAACTGGCAAAACTGTAGCGATTTTTGTAGTGTGCCTTTTATAAGTCCAGTTTTACGATGTTGTCCCGTCACGCTACATTTTTATTTCAGGCGAAGCACAGGTACTATATGGTTCATTCTGCATGATATTTCTTTGTAGGAAAATCAATTATCTTTCCAAATATGTAATAACATTGGGGGGTTTCTTCTTTTATTTTGCCACTACAGCCAAAACGCTGAAAAAAACTTGGATTTTTTTTAAAAGGAGCCGAAGAATCGGTCTATTCGAACTTCGTTCTCAAATCCTTTCAATATTGGATTTGTGTTGAATCCTATTCTGTTGGAATCATGCATCATCGAAAATCCCACGAAAAATGCCACGCTGCCTGGGCTAAAGCCTTTCTCGTTCTGGTTTAGTTTGTTTCTCTTTCTTTGAATTTCCTGATATTTTTGCCTGCAGCTAAAACATGTTGATGCAGCAGCAATTCGTTTTTCAACAAGCGTTGATAGCTCAGTTGGTAAACGGGTAGCTAAAATGGTGTCTGCACCTTACCTGTCATGAGTTCGATTCCAGTATTCCTCTAGTTTTCTTTACCTGATATTTTTTGGCTCTCTAAAGCAACACTTCGTTTTCCTGCCTGTTCGAATGATTTAAATATAGCATCAAAATTCTACCCATTTCTCATTTAAATCCCATAAGCCAAATTGAATTCCCGTTGGTATCCTATAGAAAATTCTCACTTTTTTTTTGTCCAATGATATTTTTATTTACCCTGAAAGTTGTTATTGTCTGGTATTCATTTGCCCTTGGAATGGCACGTTGTGGTATTGCTTTGCAGTATTTTGGTATGATTTCATGGTATTATACCAACTATTACTGGGCAACTAAGGGCACATTTTGATATTTGTTATTATGCCAAGTAATACCAAAATATGGTATTCCCGTGTTATTTACCCCTGCTCGGGGAAGACACCAAAATGATCAGAAAATTCACTCAAAAGTTAAAGCTGTTTAAATATTTACGTACCATTTTCGTATGGACAGCTGCCAAAATTGTATGGAGACTTGTATGGGTGAACAAATGACACAAAAAAGCTTCTTTGGTCATAGGGAAGGCCTCCATAAAGTTTGAACCAAACCAAAAAATACAAATAAAATTAATTTACGGTTTTGGTAGAGAGTTGCTCAATGAGGCATTTTTAGGCAACAATTAATAAAAACGCCTCATTAGAACTTCAATATGACATTTGCGGACAATCACTTTCATTCCAATTCAAAATATAAAATTTTGTGTGTTTGATAATTAAAAATTATACAGAATTATATATATCTTCTCATAGTTTTCAAAGAAAATTCGAAGGAAAAAGGGTGACTAAAAATTGTGAGAACTGAGAAAATGAAACATCGTACATATTGATAAATTAAAAGGAAACAAATATCGTGAAGAATTAAAGGTTTTCGTTTTTTCGATTCTGCAAAAATGGCGACTTTTAGAATGTTTTTGAATATGTTCCTATAATGTTTTTTTTTAATATTATGCCACAAGGTTTAAGATTTTGTATGTAAGTTTTTTGCCTTTTTTAAATTTATCTGAAATATCTGCAAAAGTTTGGAGTTGCAATGTACCTGTTTGATTACTCACCTGTTTTATTTTAATGAACAGAACATGCAAACTCCGTATTTTTTGCAAAATTGCTGAAAATGTCTGTTCTTTGAACCGTGATTTCAATGTGACTCAGTTTTTTTTCACTAACTGTTTTTTTTTACTAATAAGAATATTTTCCTCGGAAAACTATCATCATTTCCCAGGACTTAACAATTCATGCTCACAAACCATCAAAGCACAAAAACATTCTACACGCATAGATCAAAGTTTGCTCGAGCACAAGCTCACTAATTGGAATGATTGATGATTTTCATCACCGAACAGTAGATAGAATGATGGGGTTGAAAGTTGGAGAAACAAGCGATTTACCAATGCTGTGAAGGGGGATCCGTTCCCAGTACCTTTCTGTGATGTGGTGTGCAAATTCTTTGTAAATTTTACATAATTCTGCAAGCAAAAAATCCCAAGGATTGCTGGCAATTATACAAAGTCACAGGTAGAAAGGTACATTCCCGGAGCCATTGTGTGTGTATGTTTTATAGAAGGTGCCGAGGACATGCACTCTCGCCAACAAAAAAAAATACGAAAGGATCTCGCACCACCCACGAACCCACGGAGATTATGTGGATTTGGCAGCTCAATCCCCACCCCATGTGAAAACGTGAAGATATGGAACAGATGGAGCGACTAAGGACGACGACGATGACGACGATTCCACCGACAATGGCGCGCGGAGACTCTTCACAAAGAGGGGTTTTTCGGTCGTTCGCCGCGGTGGAATTCATTAGCAATAATGAACGAATACTAAAGCTAGAAAATCGTCGGCGAATGGAATGTTTGAAGCGATGATGAAAAAAATGTTTTAGCGAAAGGAAAAAAAACAGATTAAACTAAAAACAGGTTGAACCCGACCTGGAACCAACGACCAACTTGACTAGACAGATAAAAAAAATCAAAAAGGGAAAACGAGCGATGAGGCGAAAGAAAATGCAAACGAAATGAGCGAAACTTTTTTCCAGCGAATGAAAATGAAATTAACGCCAATATGCAACGCTAGGATTACTTATGTTTTTGGCTCACTAACGATGAGGTTGGATGTGCAACATAAAACGGATTTGAATATGGCTCATTCAGCAACAAAAAATGTACATAAATTACATGGTTCTTTTTAAGCGTAAAAGAATTGGCTCAAGTGGAGCTCATCTTTAACGAATGATACGAGAGTTGGAGCTGAATCAGGTTGAATCTTTAAATCTTTTAATTTGAACAATGAATCTGAAACATTCGTCAACATTTTTGAACAATCTTGAACATTTTTGAACATTATTGAACATAATTAAACTTTTTTGAACATTTTTGAACATTTTGAACATTTTTGAACATTTTTGAACATTTTTGAACATTTTTGAACATTTTTGAACATTTTTGAACATTTTTGAACATTTTTGAACATTTTTGAACATTTTTGAACATTTTTGAACATTTTTGAACATTTTTGAACATTTTTGAACATTTTTGAACATTATTGAACATAATTAAACTTTTTTGAACATTTTTGAACAATTTTGAACATTTTTGAACATTTTTGAATATTTTTGAACATTTTTGATCATTTTTGAACATTTTTGAACATTTTTGAACATTTTTGATCATTTTTGAACATTTTTGAACATTTTTGAACATTTTTAAACATTTTTAAACATTTTTGAACATTTTGGAATATTTTTGAACATTTTCAAACATTTTTGAACATTTTTGAACATTTTTGAACAATCTTTTACAATCTTCAACAAAATCTTTTAAATAATTTTGTACAATCTTGTGCAATATCTTGAACAATCTAAAAAAACTTGAACAATATGGAACAAAATCCATTGAACAATCTTGAACAATCTTTTACCATCTTGAACATTCTTGAGTAATAATTTCAACAATCTTCAACAAACTCTTGAACAATCTTGAGCATTCTTGAGCAACCTATTACAATCTTGAACAATCATCAACAAAACTTTAAATAATCTTGAACAGCATTTTAGACAATGTTTGAACAATCTTGCGCAATCTTTTACAAAACCTTGAACAATCTTGATCCATATTGTATAATTTTGAACGGCGTTGAACAATCTGGAAAAATCTTATACAAAATCATGAACAATTTTGAACAATATTGAACAATATTGAACAATACTGAACAATATTGAAAAATCTTTAAAAATCGTAAACAATCATCAACAAAATTTTGAATAATCTTAAACAGCATTTAACAACCATGAAAAATCTAGAACAGTCATGAACAAAATCTTGAACATTTTTGAACAAATTTTTAACAATCTTGAGCAATCTTTAACAAAATTTTTAACTATCTTGATCAATGTTGAACTACCTTGAAAAATATTGAATAATTTTTTACAGTCTTAAACAGCATTGAACAATCTTGAAAATTCTTGAACAACTTTTAACCAAATCTTGCACAATCAACTTTGAATAATTCTTAAATTAAAATATATTTTTTTACGAATTTGTATAATTTTTATATTTTCTTGTTAATTCAAGAAAAACATCTTTGAAATCCTGAAAATCTTCGATGTCTTTAAATTTCTACGCCTTCAGAAATTTTGGAATTCTCATAAATGGAAGAATTTGCGATAAAATTTAAATTTTTAAATAGAGTTTTTTTGCGACCCAAAATGTTTTCATTGGATGAACTTCTTTATTTTAGAAGACTTCATTCAAACTATTTTATTTTAAACATGTTCGATATTCCTTCTTCTTAAATTTTTCATGTTTTGAAATCGTACAAATTTTCAATTTTTCAAAATGTTATTATTTATTTTAAATTAACTCTCAAATTTGTGAAAATTCAGGATTTTCAGAGTTTATAATTAATACACCAAACATATTTTTTTTTTCAAATCTTTCTACCTTTTTAAAATTGTAAAACCATTTTACTTAAAAATGAATTTTGCAATAAATAGAAGCCGCAATATCCTTGCATTTTTTACATCTTTGAATCATCCAATTATAATCTATTTTTAATTTAACATTTTTCCATGCCAGAACTTGAAATAAATGTAGGTAAGAAATCTGTAAAAAAAAAATTTCAAAATACTTTACATTGAAGGAGTCTTTGTCTTTGAATTTTTTTACATATTAAAAGTTGTATTTTGACGGACTTTTCCAATCCAATGAGTACATTCAAACTTAAGTTCATCAAAACAACGATAAACACAGTAAAAACATCTGCGGAATTACATCTGGGAATAAATACATCTTTTATGTCATAAATATTAGTAATTTTTTTCTCTTAAAATGTGTGAATTAACAATTTTCCCTTGATATGCTAGGTTTAAGATTAATCCGATGTAATTTTACATCATAAAATATGTAATACATTCAATTTAAATTTTGCTGATTCCCAGCAACTTTGAATTAAAAAGTGGAATGTGGGATACACTGCATTTTTTGAATTGCGATAAAGTATTCAAAAATTTCGAAATAATTATAAATTTTGGATACTTACAAATAACGTTACATGTTTAATATATTTCTAGAATATTCATTCAGAATCTTTGGAGGTTTTAAGAAAAATAAAATACAAAAATGAGAACTTTATACTACAAACATGAAAAAATTAGTTTTCAAATCTTCAAAAATTAAAATTTGCAAGAAAAATCAAAACGGAGCAAAGTAAAAGTATGTGTCTCAGTTTTTGAATTGTATTTTTTATTCTGTTATTTAATCAAAATTAAGTCAAATTTGGTTCAAAACACCAAATCAATTTCGTGATTTTTGTTTTAATTTCCAGCATTCCAGTTTCTTTAACATCTATCTGAGAGATATAATCTGTCAGAATTAGAGAAATAATTTTCAGTGAATGGACGAGAACATAAAGATTTTGTTGGCCGAGAGCATTTTTCTCTCAGGTTCATCCTCAAAAATGTACACCCGTAAAAAAAGGTCGACATCGGGGATTGATCCCAGTACCTTTGACCCAACATTGTCATTGTCTATACAGTTTAGGCCACCACGACTTCAAAGCCAATTTACGACACTCAGTATAGATGAACTGCTTCAATGAACGAATGAACACAAGAGGGCATAGCTCTCTCGTGATTTCCATTATCCTCTCATCCAAATATGAGAATAATTTACTCTCGGCAGTCTGCTGCGAGTTCAAGTATCAAGAAATCGAGGAAATTATCAACCTCATTCAGAGTCAGCTCAGTATCTTTGAGACATTTATTACAAAAAATGAAACGAATCATTAACCAAACGTGAAATAATGCCGATGATCTAGCAGGTAAACAAAACAAATAAACAATCGCAACAGGAAAGAGAGCAAAAACAGTTCTGTACAACTGAACAAGCAGAATTCAAAGAAGTAGAATTAAATCCCAAAAAAAAAGAGAAAGATTTGCATTTACCCGCAGCACCACCTGCAGTCCGCGGAAATCTTTGTCCGGAAAGGTCTCCCAAGTGCCCTCCTCCAGGCCTGCGTCCGGATCGGCCGCCTGCATCTGGCCAAGCTCCAGCTCCGGCGCTTGATACATCAGATCCTCGTGGCCTGCTGCGTAATCGTTCTGCTCGGTCAAACCACCATTTTTCACCACCACCACCACAAATACACGCACACACACAAACGCAACCATCACCAAAATTATCACAGGATTTTGATTTTGTTTGCGAATTTTGATGGGATTTTAGTTAAATTCGCAAACAATCGCGCGCGCGCACACACACACAAACACGCGCACAATCACACGTGTAATAGAAGAACAGACAGACAGAGGTAGAGAGTGGTGTGCGTGTGTTTTAAAATTTTTCGATTTGCAGGTGGTGAAATTGTGCGCAAGTGGATTTGAGTGTGTGTTTGTGGATGTTTTTTTGTTTATTTGCCACGCGGGATTTTTCGATCGAAGGATTTTGTTTACAGTTTCGGGGGGAAGAGAAAAAAGAGAAAAAAGAAATAAAAAACGATAGGATTTTGTTATTTACAAGTACTGCGCGTTGGATATCCGATTTTTTCGAAAAACAAAAGTTAGCGTGATTAACTATTCCGAGCGTGCTAATACGACTACTATACTAGGGTTTTTATAGAGGGTAGTGCAATGAGCAGAAATGGTGATACCAGAGATGGGATTGAAATATAAATGAATTTTGGGATCCATGCTGTGAGAGTCCCGATATGAGATATGTATGAGAGTGAGGATGATTGGCTGTCAAAAATAAAAACAAATTTATGGATTTGCAATTCTAAATCTGAATTGAACTCTCGCAAATCCGTTGCTCATCGTCAGATTTGTTGACCTGGATTTTGAGTTATTGTTTCTTTATTATTCAATTTATTCAACAAAGCACTAAAATTTTCCTAAATTATGAATTAAGGATTGAAAATAAACATCAACCAATGATGGGGAACAAAACTTCAAACAAGATTTGTAATATCGACATCTGAATTACATTTAATTAACATGTTGAACTTTGGTAAAGAAGCAAATAATATTTAATTAAGACTCTTTTAGTTCAACATGTCAGGCTAGGCCGAATGGTTATGATCGGTATGATAAAAAAATGCATTTTAAAACACTTTTTTTCATCCGAATGTTGAAACCTTGGCTTGTCACTGATTTTTTTTTTGCTGAATTTTGATACAATTTAATTTATTTTTTAAGTAAGAAGTTAACTAAAAAAAACTTAATAATAATTTAAATGATAACAAAAATAAAATAAAGAAGTAGAGCAATTCTCTACCAAAACCGGAAATGGATTTTATTTGTATTTTTTGATTTGGCTCAAACTTTGTGGGGGCCTTCCCTATGACCAAATAAGCTATTTTGTGTCATTGGTTCACCCATACAAGTCTCCATACAATTTTGGCAGCTGTCCATACAAAAATGGTATGTAAATATTCAAACAGCTGTAAATTTTGAGTGAATTTTCTGATCAATTTGGTGTCTTCGGCAAAGTTGTAGGTATTGTTGAGGACTTTTGAGAAAAAAAATAGGTTTACGGGAAAAAAAATTTGCAGATTTTTTAATCAACTTTTTTTTCACTAAAACTCAATTTCCCAAAATACGTATTTTTTGATTTTCGAGATTTTTTGATATGTTTTAGGGGACAAAAATCCGCAACTTTTGAGCTATAGAGAAACATGGTCAAAAAATCTGACGCCGAGTTATGATTTTTTTTAAATAGTGATTTTTGGAAAAAATCGAAGCTTCGTGCAAAAACAAGTTTGACATAATTTTTTAATGCAAAATTGAATTTGCAATCGAAAAGTACTTTACAGATTTTTCGATAAAAAGTTCCGTTTTCAAGATATAGCCACCGAAAGTTTGATTTTAGCGAAATATGTGCAGTTTTTTGATTTTTAAAAATAGTAACCATGAGTGACGATTTCTAAAAATATTTTTTTTTTAAAGTTCAGAAAATTTGCTATAAAATTGTCTAAGAGACATTGACGATTGGACCTCTGGTTGCTGAGATACAGCTGCTTTAAGAAAAAGAAACACGAAAATTGAAGTTTTCTAAATCTCACCAGAACAACCCACCATTTTCTAATAACGATATCTCAGCAATTAATGGTCCGATTTTCAATGTTGATATATGAAACATTCGTGAAATTTTCCGATCTTTTCGAAAAAAAATATTTTGAAATTTTTTAAATCAAGACTAACATTTCAAAAGAGCTTTATATTCTATGTTTGGCCCTTTTAAAATGTTAACTCGGCGTCAGATTTTTTGACCATGTTTCTCTATAGCTCAAAAGTTGCGGATTTTTGTCCCCTAAAACATATCAAAAAATCTCGAAAATCAAAAAATACGTATTTTGGGAAATTGAGTTTTAGTGAAAAAAAAGTTGATTAAAAATCAGCAATTTTTTTCCGTGTACCTATTTTATTCTCAAAAGTCCTCAACAATACCTACAACTTTGCCGAAGACACCAAATTGATCAGAAAATTCACTCAAAAGTTACAGCTGTTTGAATATTTACATACCATTTTTATATGGACAGCTGCCAAAATTGTATGGAGACTTGTATGGGTGAACCAAAAACACAAAATAGCTTATTTGGTCATAGGAAAGGCCCCCACAAAGTTTGAGCCAAATCAAAAAATAGAAAAAATAAAAATGGTCGAAATTGGCCGATTTCGTAGAGATTTGCTCAGTATCAAAAGTTGTGTTTCAACTGAATTTTTTGAATATGTGTGATTTATTTATAAAATAAAATCGTAAAACCGTAATAATTTTGTTTTAAAGAATAAATCGAAATTAACTGTACAACTCAGATTGAGGTTTAAATTTTACATTAAAACAATAACAGTATTAAAATAAAATACATTATCTGATATCTAATGATAAGTAATTTTCTTATTAATCATGTATTTTTAATTATTTTTTGCAAAAATTATCATTTGAGAGCTCAAATTAAATGAAAAATGTAGAAGATGACAAATTCTAATTAATGATTTTTAAAACATATGGCGTGGTTTTTTTTCTCAAATTCATTAAAAATGAATATGATTTAGGAAAATGGCAATATCTTAACAAGCACAGTTAAGTTATTTACCTACTAGGTTTTCACAATCATCTTTATTTTTTTATTCAGATGAAACTTTGTGAAAGTAGTTTTTGCATCATCAGCTTATCCATACAAGTCTCCTACAATTTTATTGGCTGAACATTTCAAATGGGCATGTTTACTATTTAAAATCGTAAAATGAAGGGATTTCAGATCAATCTCTTTGTCAAAGTTGCAGGTTAAGGTTAAAATAAAAGTGAACAGAAACCCGCGTATTTTATTCCACATTTTTATGTAAGTAAAATTCCCAAAAGTTAGATTGCTACAAAATTCTGTACTGCATTTTTTAATTAAGGTTTTTGGAAAATATCGAACATAGGGTCATACAAAATTATTGAAAGATAAGCCTTTGAATTTGCAATCGAAAATGACAAAACGCTACTATTTTGATCTATTTCAAATTTAAGGCATGATTATTAGCGTGGTTCACGTTTCTATGAAAAAGACAAAAGTTGTTATTTTGTCTTGCATCAACCGGAATTTCGTTCTTTTATGTCCCCAGAAGCACTCCTGAAAATTTGAGCCCATTTGGTAAGGTCTAGGAGCTCCAGTTTTAATTTGAAATTTATATGGGATTTTGATTTATTTTCCATGGAAACTATCTTTTTACATTGTATTAGGATTTTTTTATAAATCGATGAAATGACTTGATTCTTGTAGTAAGAGATAGGTTTTGAACTGGGGAACAACTTTGTAGAACATACCAACAAGCTAGGAAGTGACCCTTTAAAGATACAGATACTTTTAGATGGTGGCTGGCCCCTTCAAAAGCCACCATCTAAAAGTATCTGTATCTTTAAAGGGTCACTTCCTAGCTTGTTGGTATGTTCTACAAAGTTGTTCCAAAGTTCAAAACCTATCTCTTACTACAAGAATCAAGTCATTTCATCGATTTATAAAAAAAAAATCCTAATACAATGTAAAAAAAGATAGTTTCCCATGGAAAATAAATCAAAATCCCATATAAATTTCAAATTAAAACTGGAGCTCCTAGACCTTACCAAATGGGCTCAAATTTACAGGAGTGCTTCTGGGGACATAAAAGAACGAAATTCCGGTTGATGCAAGACAAAATAACAACTTTTGTCTTTTTCATAGAAACGTGAACCACGCTAATGATTATTCAATCTGTCAACCTTTAATGTATAAACATGCCGAAAATTTCACATTTCAATCATACATGAACACAAAAATTTAAAAAAAATGGTTCCAAGTTATCATCAATTGAAATATGACAGCTTGTTAGGTAACACTGAGAAAAGATCATTTCTCATTAAATTTAAGCTTTATCTCAGCAACCAGGAGTCTGAATAACGGAACGGACTTTTTTTTAATAAAAAAGTTTCAACTAAATTAATTTACAGCTCAGACTCGATTATCCGAAGCCTCGATTATCCGAAGTTCGATTATTTATAAGAAAGTTTGTATGGGACTTCGGATAATCGAAGTGAAAACAAAACAAAATCGTATTTTTTTTATTTTCTTGCTTTCAACATTTTATTCAACTTTGCGACCCCTGATTAGTAAAATTTGAATGGTTGACTGCCTCATGGTGTGTTTTCTAGAACAAACTTTTCAGGAAACAATAGCCATCGCTGCTTTCGAGAATGTCTGAGATATCTGTTTTTCAAGTTTTTTGTTCTAAATTCCTTCATTATTTATTGGTCACTTTTAAGTACCGTAAACTGGGGTGACTTTGATAGCCCGGGGTGACTTTGATAGGTTTTTCAAATGCCCGTCAAATTAATATCTAAACATTTTTGAGAATTATGAGTATGTAAGCATTAAGGGATAGCTTATTACCGAACATATATGCAAAAATGTGACTGTTACATTGGATGTATCAAAATCAGTGGCCAAATCAAATTTCTATCAATGTCACCTCGGGCTATCAAAGTCATCCCAGTTTACGGTAATAGTTTTTTAAACTTGTCAAATGATGTGCTTTGTAGGTCATTTTTTGACTCAAAATGTGCAAAATATGACAAGAAGCTACTGTGTAGAAAGTTGCAAATTGCTTAACAAAATTCTGTTTTACCTGAGTTTTTTTAATATGCGTGATTTATTCATAAAAGAAAATCATAAAACCGTAATAATTTTGTTTTAAAGAATTAACCGATTTTTTTTTTTGCAGATTTAAGATTGTTAAGGTTAATATTTGATTTTAATGAACAAGTATGATAATGCCTCAATCAAACAAGAACCAGGAGCATGGATACAAAACTTGATTTAAAATCGAAAATGCAAGCTTCAAAAGTCATATTCTCATTGGATAAAATTCTGAAAAAAGCATTAAAAAGTTACTGTTGAAAATACATTACTCTGAATGTTGAAAACACCATGTAAGCATTAAGGGATAGCTAAGTGTTTGGTTAAGGAAATATGTTAATTTATCATAAAAATGTAGTAATACCCTTATTAAACTCAAACTTGCAAAAAAATCGGTTTTATCAGTTGAATCTGAGCAGACGAGTGATTTTTGTACACAAAAATTCTGCAATAATCTGTTAATTCTTTTCAAAATTATATTTAAAGACAGATTCATGAGTTTTATTTCTAAATAAATCCGACATATTCAAAAACTTGGTAAAAAATAATTTTAAAGAGGTTTAGCGATTTGCAACCTTCTTCAAAACTGTTTCTTGTCTTATTTTGCTCATTTTGATGTGTAAATGTCACAAAAACACATCATTTGACAAGTTTCACAACTTGTTATTAAAAAGATTCGAATAAATAATAAAGAAATTTAGAACAAAAAACTTAAAGTATAGATATCTCAAAAATTTCTCGATGAATCTTTTCGCTATTAGAAACATTGGAAAGCTGAAAAAATTTCCTATAAGATACATTTGAAAGTAGCGGTGACTATTTTTCTCCTTAAGGTTGCTCAGAAAATACGCCGCGCGCCTATTAAATAAAAAAATGCACGTCTTCAATATTCAATGGCCGTAATTTTGGCCGCCATCTTAGATAAAAAAAAATCTAAATCACTTTAGAGTAGTTCACTGCCCATGTTCGAATAAATGTTCCATATGCAAAAACAGCAAGTTGAGAAAAACGAATTTGAAGTTTGTCCCACACATTTGTTAAGTTTTTTTGCGAAAAAAAACTGTATTTCCTCCTGATTTCTAGAACAAAGAACTGTATGTTGAAAGGGCACACCATTTTGAACCAAACTGTATCAATGACTCAAAAGCGATGAAAATGCATATGGGACATTTATGCGATCAGGGCAGTTCAGGGGTTATACTAATGCTAGACAATAAAAAAAGTCAATTTTTTTTAATGATTCGATTATCCGAAGTTTTTGATATCCAAAGTGAAAATTTCGCTAGGCCTTCGGATAATCGGATGCTGGACTGTATACATGAATAATATATTTAAAAAAAACGCTCATGTAAAGATTTTGTCAGTTGCTTAACAAGGTTTGAATAAAATTTGAAACAATGTTTTTTTCAAAAGAAATAAAAAAGATCTGGCCTTATAAATGAATTGTTTAAAAAAAATATTTGTTATTACAGTTTTGTTGGGAAAATTTATATCTTGAAATTCGTCTTTGTAATTTGTGAATTTGTTTTGATTGCCAAAAATATTCTAATTTTCAAACAATGAGTAACAAACATGGCCCCGAAGTGCTGTTTAATTCCTGAGTATTCCATAAAAAAAAATTACAGCTGTATGATTCTGAAAGTTCGAGGCTTAATTTAAATAACTTCATTAAATTTAAGTCGTTTTAAAGCACTTTTAAACTAAGCAATTTATACAAATCCTACACAGCTACCGTTATACAAGTGGCCATCAGTTGACCACGGTTTGACCCTTAAAACGAGCCAACATCAGAGCACTGTAACCCGATACCGTATAGATCCTAGTTGCACAACTTGCTGACACACAGTAAAAAAAATCATGAAAATGTTTAATTTTACCTCTGATATTGTGAGATTTTTTACCACTTTGCTGGTGTCATTTAACTCTTTCAGTCTAAATGAAGGTTAAATTACACCATAAAAGAGGTAATATCGACGTCGTCGTGCTATCTTGTCGCACCCGCCATTTTGACGTTCCGAGAAAAACGCGTTTTAATGTTTGACCTTGAATATTCAAAAACGAGAGCACGTAATGTAAACAATAACAAACACGTTTTGTTTGGCTCACCATTCTGTGCATTGTCCCAAAGTTTGGTTGAAATTGGTTGCTGGAGTCCCGAGTTATAATTACAAATGTTTACGGTAGTCTAGCTTGTACGTGCGACAAACGCATCCTAACTTTCCTGGCCTGAAATCTCTTTGGCCTTTTGTCGCACTTACATCAATTTTCATGGAGTGACAAGATTGAAACTACTTTCATATGTAAAGTGACAAAAATGCACGGAGTTTTTTCGGTTTTTGTTGAATATCTCAGGATTGAAATCGAATTTTGGGGATCTGTGAAGGTCACAAGGTGAGGCATTGTGAGCTGCACAAAATGGCGTTCTTAACTCAATTTGGCCCAAAATGCACGTACGACAAGTTAGCACGATGGCGACGATATGCAACCTTCAAAATTTACACGATTTTTTACTGTGCACCACTCTTCACGCAGCGTTGCGTTGCACGATGATGCAATCGAGCAGAGGTACGTTGCGTCGCGCGGGTGTCACTACTGCTAAGTTCATACAACACTGTGCATGAGAGAGATTGATGCCAGAACATACTGGAAAGGTTATTGGAGCAGAGATCAATTATCTATGTCAGCTCGTAAAGCCCCTCCCGCCCCGCTGTGCTGCTGCTGGTATGTAGATTCTGGCGCGGTGCGATTTTATCTGCTATTCACTGGAATTTTAATTACTTTCAGTTCAACAATGAAAGTTTTATTTGCAAAAGCAGTGGCATGCCCCTAGCGGCACATGAATCAATCCCGCGATCAAAGGTTAATTTAATTTGCAGAAGGGCAGGAATTTGATTTTTTTTTTCTAGTTGAAAATCCGGGGGGATTGGGCATACTTTGAAGAAGAATTTGCAATGTGATATTTTTAGTATCGATTTGTAGCTAATTCTGCGAGAGTCATTTTGCATTGTTTTGCTGATTCAATGTTCAGAAACTCATTAGGAAAGCATAATAAATTCTACACCGTGTGCTTCCTTGCACACAGTTTCTCATAAATTCCCACAAATGATGGCATGTAACATTGTGAAACCAGATCACAAAACAGAACGAGCCAGTTTGCCGGCAGAGGTCGCCCCCTCTAGCGCACGTGCACGACTTTCCTGGGAGATTGCAATATCATTGTTTTCCTTCTAAATGAGATTTTAATGAGAAAAATCGTGTGCATGTGTGTGCGATTTTTGGTTTTACGATGTATGAATGAATGTGGTTGTGTGTGGGTGAATTTATTCTTGAAAAACGTGCTCAAAATACGACTTTTGCTACATGAAATGTGGGGACGAACATAACCTTACAATTTCTACCAGACGTACAAGAAAACATTAAAATTGCTAAATGAAAATCCTTTGGAATCGAGACATGACGAATTAGCACCTGTGCGTGGGCTGTGGTGAAATTAATTTCACTCGTCGTCACAGGTGAGAGAGATAGCAAATGTGAGCAAGTACACGTGCCATGCAAGATGACGTGAGTGATTTGTGCAAGATTGATGAGCCTCGGGCTTAAACCTTTCAGGCGCTTCTATCAAAAGGTTTTCATGAAGGCCCACGTGAGCTCCCACGTGGGTAATTTGATATGAATCTGGGGGGACTAGGACGAAAAGTCAAAATTTCGGGGCGTTTCATGAACTGCGAAATTTGCCCCGCGCGAGAAACGGTGAACTTTATGATGCACGCTAAATTTAATAACTCGTTAAATGATAATCAGATTACGATGTGGAAAATGATCCATCAGGCGCCACAGGGGAGCGAACAGAATTTCGGAGGGGGGTGAATGTGAACCATAAAATGTATGTTTCGAGCAAGTACAAGCATAACAGAGAGAGAGAGAGTACAACGTCTAAAACACATTCAGAGCAAATTGAAAATAATGGCCGCTTGTGGCGACACGGCGCGACACTCACCTGGAACAGGACCTGGTCGATTTTGGCGTTGGCCGGAATTTGCACCTTGTACAGCTTCTGGTCGAACTCGGGCGTGTGGTCGTTGACGTCCTCGACCTGCACGACGACGCGGGTCGTCGACGAGAGCTGCGGGGCGCCGTTGTCCATCACGAGGACCTGCAAGCAAAAATAATGGAAAATCATTACTGGTTCAAAATAGGACACTTTACCCTAACGGTGTCAGTTTTTTGGGCTGGGAAATTCTAGGAAAAAGTTGGCTCGCTGACAGTCGTGTTGCTTTGAAAGATGATGACAACAATTGAAATGAGTTTTTCGGTACCTTTTTTGGAGGAATTTTTGGCACGTGTGAAGGATGGATGTCAGTTAATTTTAATTTTCAGAGAAATTACGGGAAACGATGGAATTTTTTTCTGTCACCTATTGTTGGCATTCCAGAACTATGAAGCTCGAAAATATTCAAAATGCTTTTCATTCCCTGAAAATCAATCGTAGATTAACGGTGGAATTGTATCGGTTTAATAATGCAGAAAAAAGTGGGATTAAACACGTTCAATAAATAAATTGTTTCCAGAAAAATCGCGTAACGAAAAAAAAAGTCAACAATGACCCAAAACTTTAGTCAATGTCCACATCAATCGCGTCCAGTTCATTTGAGCTGTTGATTGTAGCGTGCAAATCGCACACGTGTACTTGCGCAAATTGTGTAACTTGGTAAATAAAAATCCGCTTGCGATCCACGCGGAAACAATGCCCGGAATCTACAATGATTGTTACACATGAAAAATAAAATCCGGAAAAAAAGAACGAATGATATCAATTTGGGGCAAAAATGGGATGCGAAAAACCGCAAATCATCGCCCTCCCCCCACCCCGAAAACGAAACTATTGGCACTACGCCCCCCGGGGCATGGCCTTCCTCTAACGTGGGATTTCTGCTCCAGCGCCTCTGACGAGACAGGAGAAACCGGGACCGACGTTTTACTTCACCATCCGATAGAAGCTCAGTGGATAAGGCGGGAATCGAACCCGCGTCTCATAGCATCATCGGGATCGGCAGCCGAAGCCGCTACCCCTGCGCCACGAGATCCCACCCCCTTTCCGGCGGATCCATTACACGTGGGTAGCCACCAGCATGGGACGCACATCCCACCGGAATTGATGGGACTTAATTGATCGTGAAGTGCATGCTTGCTTTTTTTTATTTTAATTTCACCGTGTTTGTTTGAACGTTTGCATTGTTTGGTGCCAGCGCTCGCTTAATGACGCCGTAATCGATGGGAGTGCAATCGTTTTATTGTTTCGTTCATTAAAAAAAAAAACAGTTGAAAATCAACCTTTTTGTTTTTAAACATATCCAGAGCAAAAAAAAAAACCAATCCCAAATTTTCCTCACTCCATTAATCAGCAGATCAAAGGAAAATGAAATTTTCCTTCCGGAAAAACGCTGCGATTGCTTTCGCCGCCTCATCAGATATTCATCATCCATTAAGTTTATCATTAGGGCGAAGTAAACTCCTTTCAAAAGAAAAAAAAAAAATCAAGTGGAAACTTGAAAGCGTACAAATTACTCCCACCGAATTCAAGTTAAAAGTGTCGGGATTACGGAAACGTTCGATGCCAACGCTTGGATGCGCACTTTTGAGAAGTAAATCGCATAATTAGGTTCCAGATTTATTGAAATGTTTTATGGCAATATGTTTATTTCTCAGAAAAGAGGTAAAAAATGCTAAATACATTTGAGTAATTCTCGCTGAAAGTGGACCACTATTTACACAAGGTGCTCAAAAATCAAAAGCAATGTACTTTTCCAATAGCCCCCACCAAGTTATGAAAGAAACCATGTTTGGTTGGTTGAATTTGTCCTCACCTCGGCGCCACGAAGCTAAAACATTTTTTTTAATTGGTAATTTTTTGACTTAGGCGCGTCTACAAAATTGCTAATAACTTTGCCAAACTTCAACGAACCCTTGATGTTTAGGGGTGTTTTGGAAAGGAAATGAGCAGAGCTTTCGAATGCACTTGTCAGAAAAATACCGTTCCATACATTTTTTAAAACAACAATGTATTTTTAAAAGTCATTTTTGAAGGCCGGCGCCCCGCTTTATCGAAAAACTGACAAATCCATTCGAAAGCTGAGACGATTTCACATAAAGGACCAATAAATCTAAGGTGTATGTTCCTCCTATCTTTTTTAATCTTATTTTGATTCTGAGAGCGCAACGCTCCGTTCGTATTTCGGGCGCCCAAAATGTTGCATTAGCTTGCCCCAATTTAAGGTTTTGTCAAACAATATAGGTGCTCACTTTTTAAATGATAGTTTATTATCCAAGGATCAAGATGCACTATCGATAATTGACCAATATTTAAGGTTTTGGGTTCTGCCAGGCAATTTAGTATCGAAAAGTTGTTTTTGTTTACTTTTTTTGTTGTTAAATGCTTATTTACAATTGGGTGGACATTTTAACAGTAAAACTAATGAATGTAGCATGTAGGAAATTTCGCTACGAACATTTTTCTACAGGAGAAAACGTAATTTTGATACTCCAACGCAATGATATTTGAGTTTTAGTGAGAAAAAAGTGCCAATTTTACAAATTTACCAGAATTAACCAGCGCGAACTATTCTTTACATGCGGCATATGTTTTGGAACCCAAAGTATGGTTTCTCATAGTTATTTAGGTAGCTGAGTTCGGATCTGCAATCAAATTTCAGATAAACAGTGAAATTTCGAGCCACACCCAAAAGTTAATTGCGGTAATATGCTGTAATTTTAATCGCCAGTGAATTCGGTCATATTTCGTCTTTTGCTCACCTTTAATTGATATTTTACTCACGGATTTTTGTATGAAGAATGTTTTTTTCAAGTTCTGATTGTTTTGAGAATGTCAGCAAACCTCGTTTTGTGATTTGGCTGGTTTCAATGTAAACTTAAAAATAAATGAAAACTTTAAAAACTTTTTTTTTGATTTTGTGGAACGATTGTATACGTCAGTCATTAATTAATGACGATTTCCATAACTTTGCAAGGAATAGAAAAATCGCTCCCAACCATTTTCACTACATGCAAATAACTTTTGAGTGTGGCTCGAAATTTCACTGTTTATCTGAAATTTGATTGCAGATCCGAACTCAGCTACCTAAAAAACTATGAGAAACCATACTTTGGGTTCCAAAACATATGCCGCATGTAAAGAATAGTTCGCGCTGGTTAATTCTGGTAAATTTGTAAAATTGGCACTTTTTTCTCACTAAAACTCAAATATCATTGCGTTGGAGTATCGAAATTACGTTTTCTCCTGTAGAAAAATGTTCGTAGTGAAATTTCCTACATGCTACATTCATTAGTTTTACTGTTAAAATGTCCACATAATTGTAAATAAGCATTTAACAACAAAAAAAGTAAACAAAAACAACTTTTCGATACTAAATTGCCTGGCAGAACCCAAAACCTTAAATATTGGTCAATTATCGATAGTGCATCTTGATCCTTGGATAATAAACTATCATTTAAAAAGTGAGCACCTATATTGTTTGACAAAACCTCAAATTGGGGCAAGCTAATGCAACATTTTGGGCGCCCGAAATACGAACGGAGCGCTGCGCTCTCAGAATCAAAATAAGATTAAAAAAGATAGGAGGAACATACACCTTAGATTTATTGGTCCTTTATGTGAAATCGTCTCAGCTTTCGAATGGATTTGTCAGTTTTTCGATAAAGCGGGGCGCCGGCCTTCAAAATGACTTTTAAAAATACATTGTTGTTTTATGGCTAAAAAATGTATGGAACGGTATTTTTCTGACAAGTGCATTCGAAAGCTCTGCTCATTTCCTTTCCAAAACACCCCTAAACATCAAGGGTTCGTTGAAGTTTGGCAAAGTTATTAGCAATTTTGTAGACGCGCCTAAGTCAAAAAATTACCAATTAAAAAAAATGTTTTAGCTTCGTGGCGCCGAGGTGAGGACAAATTCAACCAACCAAACATGGTTTCGTTCAAAACTTGGTGGGGGCTATTGGAAAAGTACATTGCATTTGATTTTTGAGCACCTTGTGTAAATAGTGGTCCACTTTCAGCGAGAATTACTCATTTTGTTATTTTTTTTTTTTTGCATACAGATCAGTTCTCTAAGATTTCGGTCATTCGATGTTTTTTGTATATTATAATCCGACTGAAACTTTTTTGGTGCCTTCGGTATGCCCAAAGAAGCCATTTTGTATCATCAGTTTGTCCATATAATTTTCCATACAAATTTGGTAGCTGTCCATACAAAATTGATGTATGAAAATTTAAAAATCTGTATCTTTTGAAAGAATTTTTTGATCGATTTGGTGTCTTTAGCAAAGTTGTAGGTGTGGATACGGACTACACTGGAAAAAAATGATACACGGTAAAAATTTTTTTTGGTGATTTTTAATTTATTTTTTTGTCACTAAAACTTGATTTGCAAAAAAAAAACACTCAGGTTCTGCAAAAAATCTTTGAGCAATTTATGAATTTTTGAATCAATACTGATTAAAAAACTAACTTAATCCACCTATGTGGTTGATGCCTTCCTCATTTTTAATATAAGTGGTTTGCCAGCTATTTTTTTTCAGATCCAGAAAAATAAGTACACAGATATAACATAAGTGGTCATAACTCGAGACAGGGTTGCCAGATCATCAATGTTGTGGACTCGTTGGAAAGGTCTCTTGATAACCTTACCAACGATGTGTCGGATGATGGATCCAAACATCGTTTACATACATTTAAGTGAGATCCGGCTTCAACAAAGTACATAAATATCACATAAGTGGTCATAACTCGAGACAGGGTTGCCAGATCTTCAATGTTATGGACTCGTTGGAAAGGTCTATCAATTACCTAACCAACGATGTGTCGGATGATGGATCCGGACATCGTTTACATACATTTAATTGAGATCCGGCTTCAAAAAGTACATAAATATCACTTAATTGATCATAACTCAAGACAGGGTTGCCAGATCTTCAATGATGTGGACTCGTTGAAAAGAGTTTTTGATTACCTAACCAACGGTGTGTCGGATGCTGGATCCGGACATCTTTTACATACATTTAAGTGAGATCCGGCTTCAAAAATGTAAATAAATATCACTTAATTGATCATAACTCGAGACAAGGTTGCCAGATCTTCAATGTTTTGAACTCGTTGGAAAGGTCTCTCGATTACCTAACCAACGATAAATTGGATGATGGATCCGGGCATCGTTTACATACATTTAAGTGAGATCCGGCTTCAAAAAAGTACATAAATATCACTTAAGTGGTCATAACTCGAGACAGGGTTGCCAGATCTTCAATGTTGTGGACTCGTTGGAAAGGTCTTTCGATTACCTAACCAACGATGTGTCGGATGATGGATCCGGACATCGTTTACATACATTTAATTGAGATCCGGCTTCAAAAATGTATATAAATATACCTTAATTGATCATAACTCAAGACAGGGTTGCCAGATCTTCAATGATGTGGACTCGTTGAAAGGGTTTTTGATTACCTAACCAACGATGTGTCGGATGCTGGATCCGGACATCGTTTACATACATTTAATTGAGATCCGGCTTCAAAAATGTATATAAATATCACTTAAATGATCATAACTCGAGACAAGGTTGCCAGATCTTCAATCTTTTGGACTCGTTGGAAAGGTCTCTCGATTACCTAACCAACGATGAATTGGATGATGGATCCGGGCATCGTTTACATACATTTAAGTGAGATCCGGCTTCAAAAAAGTACATAAATATCACTTAAGTGGTCATAACTCAAGACTGGGTTGCCAGATCTTCAATGTTGTGGACTCGTTGGAAAGGTCTTTCGATTACCTAACCAACGATGGGTCGGATGATGGATCCGGACATCGTTTACATACATTTAAGTGAGATCCGGCTTCAAAAAAGTACATAAATATCACTTAAGTGGTCATAACTCGAGACAGGGTTGCCAGATCTTCAATGTTGTGGACTCGTTGGAAAGGTCTTTCGATTACCTAACCAACGATGGGTCGGATGATGGATCCGGACATCGTTTACATACATTTAAGTGAGATCCGGCTTCAAAAAAGTACATAAATATCACTTAAGTGGTCATAACTCGAGACAGGGTTGCCAGATCTTCAATGTTGTGGACTCGTTGGAAAAGTCTTTCGATTACCCAACCAACGATTGGTCGGATGTTGGATCCGGACATCGTTTACATACATTTAATAGAGATCCGGCTTCAAAAATGTATATAAATAACACTTAAGTGGTCATACCTCGAGACAGGGTTGCCAGATCTTCAATGTTGTGGACTCATTGGAAAGGTCTTTCGATTACCTAACCAACGATGTGTCGGATAATGGATCCGGACATCGTAAACATACATTTAAGTGAGATCCGGCTTCAAAAAAGTACATAAATATCACTTAAGTGGTCATAACTCGAGACAGGGTTGCCAGATCTTCAATGTTGTGGACTCGTTGGAAAGGTTTTTGATTACCTAACCAACGATGGGTTGGATGATGGATCCGGACATCGTTTACATACATTTAAGTGAGATCCGGCTTCAAAAAAGTACATAAATATCACTTAAGTGGTCATAACTCGAGACAGGGCTGCCAGATCTTCAATGTTGTGGACTCGTTGGAAAGGTCTTTCGATTACCTAACCAACGATGGGTCGGATGATGGATCCGGACATCGTTTACATGCATATAAATGAGATCCGGATATATGTGAAAACACATTTTTATACATAACTTTTGAACTATTTATCGAAACTTCAAACAATTCAATAGCGATGTATGGGACCATGAATCAAATCGAATGCAACCGGTTTGATCAAAATCGGTTCAGCCAGTGCTGAGAAAATTCAGTGAGATTTTTGGTCACATACATACATACACACACATACACACACACATACACACACACATACACACACACATACACACACACATACATACACACAGACATTTGTTCAGTTTTCGATTCTGAGTCGATATGTATAAATGAAGGTGGGTCTTTGAACTTTTAATAAAAAGTTCATGTTTAGAGCGGGATTATAGCCTTACCTCAGTGAGGAAGGCAAAAAACAATCAAAATATTGGTCGCAAAAATGTTTCAACTTCATTTTTCGATGTAAAATCAAATTTGCAATCAAAAAGTACTATAGTGAAATTTTGATAAAGTGCACCGTTTTCAAATCAAATCCATTTTTAGGTAACTTTTTTGAAAATAGTCGCAGTTTTTCATTTTTTCAAAATAAGTGCACATGTTCCCACTTGAGAAAAAAAATATTTTTGAAAAGCTGAGAAAATTCTCTATATTTTCCTTTTATTAACTTTGTTGATACGACCCTTAGTTGCTGAGATATTGCCATGCAAAGGTTTGAAAACATGAAAATTGATGTTTTTTAAGTCTCACCCAAACAACCCACCATTTTCTATCGTCAATATCTTAGCAACTAATGGACCGATTTTCAATGTTAATATATGAAACATTTGTGAAATTTTCCGATCTTTTCGAAAAAAAAAGTTTACATTTTTTTGAATAAAGACTAACATTTCAAAAGGCCAAACATTCAATATTATGCCCTTTTAAAATGTTAGTCTTGACTGGATTTTAAAATTTTGAAAATATTGTTTTCCAAAAGATCGGAAAATTTCACGAATGTTTCATATTTTAACATTGAAAATTGGACCATTAGTTGCTGAGATATCGACAATTAAAAATGGTG
Source organism: Culex quinquefasciatus (assembly GCF_015732765.1). Taxonomy (NCBI): domain Eukaryota; kingdom Metazoa; phylum Arthropoda; class Insecta; order Diptera; family Culicidae; genus Culex; species Culex quinquefasciatus. The sequence goes on from NC_051862.1 coordinate 84,785,253, forward strand.
GGCTGTTTGGGTGAGACTTAGAAAACATCAATTTTCCTGTTTTCAAACCTTTGCATTTCAATATCTTAGCAACTAAAGGTCGTATCAACAAAGTCCCAAGAAGCAAAATATAGAGAATTTTCTCAGCTTTTTAAAAATATTTTTTTCCAAAAGTGGGAAAACATGCGCACCAATTTAAAAAAAAAATGAAAAACTGCGACTATTTTGAAAAAAGTCACCTAAATATGGATTTAACTTGAAAACGGTGCACTTTATCAAAATTTCACTACAGTACTTTTTGATTGAAAATTTGATTTTACATTGAAAAATGAAGTTAAAAAATTTTTGCAACCAATATTTCGATTTTTTGCAAAAATTATACTGCCCCTGATCGCATAAATGTCCCATATGCATTTTTATCGATTTCGAGTTGTTGATGCAGTTTGGTTCAAAATTGTGTGCTCTTTCGAAAGAGCCTATAACGTCCAGTACTTTGTTCAAGAAATCTTGAGGAAATCCAGTTTTTTCACGAAAACTTAACACGCAGCCTTATGTATGGGACAAACTTCAAATGCGTTTTTCTCAGCCTGCTGTTTTTGCATATGGGACATTTATGCGAACATGGGCAGTATAACTCGGTCAAAGATTTTTTGCACAATCTGGAAATTTCTGAAAAGTTGGCATTTTATGTCCTCAAAACATATCAAAAAATAAAAAAAATTAAAAATATTGTTTTTTTGCAAATCAAGTTTTAGTGATAAAAAGTAAAATAAAAAAACACCATTTTTTTTTACAGTGTATCATTTTTTTCAGTATAGTCTGTATCCATACCTACAACTTTGCCGAAGACATCAAATCGATCATAAAATTTCTTCAAAAGATACAGATTTTTGAATTTTCATACATCATTTTTGTATGGACAGTTTGAAAAATACAAAAAAAAATCGAATAACCGAAATCCTAGAGAACTGTTCTATTTTTCATATATTTTAGATGTCAATAAGGCTGGTACAAATATTTTTAAAAGTTTTTGTCACCCCCCTCCCCCTTCAAAATTGGCCCGAAAAATCAGGGGGCAAAAAAAATATTTTTACAATAAACTTCAAAATTTCAATGAAAATTCAAGTGCAACCAGCTGAAATCAAATTAAAATACATTCTTCTGCGTTTTAAATCATTTTTAGCATGTTTGGGTTTATTAAAAAATCTTAAGATTTTTTGAAAATTTTCGATGCAAAATCTTTTATTTCGATACAATTTTTGTTTTTGTCAGATCTTAGATTTTTTGAAAACTAATGATTGCAAAACAACTGAACTAGTGTAAAATGCCTTTTAAAACACTTTTTCATTTAAATGTGAAGACTATGGCTTGTTATTTAAATTTTTATATTTTTTTATTTTTTTGCCCCCCCCCCCCCTTGACCTCGGCCAGGGCCGAGGGACAAAAACTTTTTTAAATATTTGCATCGGCCTAATCCATTTTTTACACTCTGGCACAAATTGGACCAAATCCACTTGAAAGGCCAAGGGTTTCCAACAAGGCCTCAGACTGACAAATTATTATTAATTCCTTTGGAATTAAGCTGACAATTCGATAACTCGTTAAATATTGTTTAATTAAAAGTAATGAGAGTATTTAAAGTGATTGAAAGTAAAAAAATGAGTACTGAGAGTTATAACTGAGTAAGCTTATTGAATTATTATTCTGGTAATTTTACTTGTTAAACGAATCTTTTTAATATTTTGTTGGTGGCAATAAATAATTTTGATTTGATTTTTTTGATTCCAAAAATGATCTTTAGAGGATCTTATCAACAATAGATCTTTATTAAAAACGTATGTACAATGTTGTCCACTCTTTTTAATTTTAGAATTTATCTTTTATGTTTTATTTTATATTCGATAGCTTTTTTCCAATTGTTTTTGAAAAGGTTCAAATCAAATTATTCGCTCTATAGCATTGCCTTGGCGTTCTCGATTGCGAGATTCCTACTCGAAACTAGGTGTCCGAAGGCTTGATTGTTGAGGCAATTGCAAACCTCTCTTTATACCCCGAGATTCAAACTGACGACCTTTCGATTGTGAGTCCAACTGCCTACCAGCGACTCCACCGAGGCAGGACAAATTACATCTGAACACGCATTTCTCCCACTAACTACTAGTTAGTATGTGCTTTGAAAATCACGAGTATGGACGCGGGTGTGTGCTATTATGTCCAAAAATGTGTCTCTGTGTGTTTTTGCGTAGGTGTGTGGAACTGTTCGTGTGCACCAAAAGTGTAGCAAGTGCCATCCAAAATTTGACTTTGCTAACAAGCACCCCCACACCTCGTGCCCGGTTGGAAAACTTCCCAAACGAGATGGCATCACAATCGGCA